>NC_088360.1:129236862-129244362 GCF_034508935.2 Berghia stephanieae | reverse complement strand
GTTAGCTTATAGCCCGACACTAAAACCCACTACTAAGACCCATATGTTGACGTCATTTTAAGTTTTGTGGACCGCCTAGTGAGTGTCTTTAGTAGTGGTCAAGGAAACAAGTGATCCCATTGGTTGAACTGTTGAATACAACTCACGATTTGTTTTCTTTTGTGGCTAAAGACTTGTTTGTTTGTTTTTTTACGTCATTTGTTGGGCAATATCAGGCCATGAGTTTACGAAGGCCACGAACCGATACGGTCTAGCCGTGGCCTTCTTAAACTCATGGCCTGACACTGACCAACAAATAACGTCAAAAGACAAATCATTCGCCAAAAGGTTGACAAAACGTTTTTTAACATTTTGACCAGAAAATCTTTACTTCAAATATCGATCAATTATGATCCATTAAAATGACTCCTCGACATGTCAAGAGGCCTCAAATCTCAATTGTTGCATTAGAGGAGAATAAGAGCAGGTATACCTTTAGACAAAGGGTGCACTTCTAGGAAAAAACTGAGTTAGAACCTGGCAGTGAAAAAAACAAAACACATAAGAGAAATAAATAAATAATTTTAAAAAAATGATAATTTAAAAAAAAAAGAGCTAAAACTAATCAAAAATCCCCACCCCTCCCCCCCTTTTTTTTTCAAGCCCAAACAAACAGTCACCAGCATTAAAATGCCGCCTTTATGTACACATTAAAAACCTCCAACACATTATACCTTCGTACAGACACACAGAGAGCTGGTTTAGATGTGCACAAAACGTGTATAATAATAGATATGATTATTCACATTATAAAATCACATAATTACATGCGTTCACGTATGGCTGCTTCTCTCTCAGCTAATGATTCCAGCAATAACTTGGGGATAAAATAAGAAGTAAAGCAAAACAAGCGATGTATCGACCTTTGATATCCGTCATTGAACTCCTTTGCAGTCTTAGGTTTGACACTATTTGATCAATTGAGGGTCATCTTATTCCATTAATATTTTAATGCAAAAGTTGTCTGGCACAAATGAAATAAAAGTGTTTTGTCTGAGATCGACATGAATCTCTAAATATATTTATGATTCTTCTATTAATTCTTTTCCGGTTTGGGCGACGAGAGGACATTTTTTATAATTTGGGAGTGGGGAATGTGTGTGTGTGTGTGTGTGTGTGTGGGGGGGGGGGGGGGGGGGGGGGGGGCTGACATTGGTTATATCCAAACCTAGGTGTAAAGGTCTATATTAGGAAAATAAGTACACGTCAATCCAAACAAATCGTTGAGTATAAAGTCATCAAATAAACATTTTAAAATGGAAAAATATAAACTAACTAAAAACCTACCCAACCAAATTTTTTTTTAAAACTCCAAAACAAAACCAAAAACAAAATTAAAACAAATACAAAACAAAACAAAGTTAAAACCCTGACAAAAAAAAAAGAAAAATAATTAAATAAAAACCCAAAAACGAAAATACAAAAAAAAACAACAAAACAACAAAAGCGACCCACCCCCAAATAAACAAAACAAAACAAAAATGCTAACACATTATCTATTTATTATTTTTTTCAGACCACACTTTCTTGATTACGCCAATAAAAGCACCCACCCATATAATCATTTTGAAGGTTTGGCCTGCCCCCCCCCCCCCCCCACTTCCTCTTTCCCATCCACCGTTAAAATTGCTCATCACCTTTGAGGACGACGGTGTTTGTCTCCCGAGGGCCGTGCTCTTAAGCGGAGAGCATTGTAATCCATAACACATTAGACAATGTGCAGGTTACCTCAAAGTAAGGAAGATGATGATGGGAATACTTAGAAGGAAAAGGAAAAGCGAATGGGGGAGGTGAACGATACGGAGGTGAATGAGGGTGTCGAGATTGAGAGGAGTAAACAACATAGGGAAGAGGAGGAGGATGAAGAGGAGGAGGAGGAAGAGAAGGGGGAGGAGGGGAAGAGAGAGGATGAGGAAGGTGAGAAAGTGAGGAGGAGGAGGAAGAGGAGGAAGAGGAGAAGGAGGATAAAGTGGAGGAGGAGGAGGAGGAGGAGGAGACAGCATACCACCTACAAAGTATCATCACCTAAAGGAAGAGGGATCACGCCCACGGCCTGAACAAAACCAATTGCCCGACTCATTGTAGAATGGAAGGGAAGTAACCGGTTAAAAATAGGCTGGCAAACATTTTAATGTAAGAGTGGATTGATAGAATTGCCTCCATTCTCAGGGAAAGGTAGATGGTCTAGAGTGGTTGTGTATCACCCAAAAGGCTCAGTAAATTGAAATTAAAAAATACAAAACAGACAAAACAAAACATAACAACAAAAAAAAAAAACAACAAAAGAAAATAACAAACAAACAAACAACGAAAAAGAAAAGTAACAAAAAGACCCCCCCCCAAAAAAAAAAAAAAAAAAAAAAAAAAAAACAGCAACACAAAATAAAATAATAATTAAATAAAAACCCAAAAACGAAAATACAAAAAAAACCAAACAAAATAAAACAACAAACAAACAAAAGAAGCAACCCACCCCCAAATAAACAAAACAAAACAAAAATGCTAACACATTATCTATTTATTATTTTTTCAGACCACACTTTCTTGATTACACCAATAAAAGCGCCCACCCATATAATCATTTTGAAGGTTTGACCTGCTTCCCCCCCCCCCCCCCCCCCCCCCATCCTCTTTCCCATCCACCGTTAAAATTGCTCATCACCTTTGAGGACGACGGTGTTTGTTTCCCGAGGGCCGTGCTCTTAAGCGGAGAGCATTGTAATCCATAACACATTAGACAATTTTTATTTTTATTTTTATTTATTAAGGGTTTTACGGCGCTTGCAACACATTAAGGTTATATCAGCGCCAGTAAAAAGGAAGAAAATGGGATAGTAAAAAGTTATAGAATTACAATTAAATCACCCAAGAAAAGGTAAGACAAAGGGGAATTGGTTCAAATAGGAAACAGATGTAGATTCCAAGAGCACACTATCAAAGTCTGAGATCACCTAAACGTCTCATCCAGACACATGCACATGTCCCAACTAAGAAGAATAAACTCAAATGTTTACAAATCATATAACATAATATGTAAACTAAACATAATACAATGCATAACAGAGATGATTTACAAGGAAAAAAATATCATCTCCCAAAACTATAACTATACATTCGACTGTTTCCCTCCCAGCCAAGGTCAGGACAAAACTAAGTAATCTCATATCAAGACAACGGCAGAAAACAATTGGAAAACGGGTTTGTGGGGATAGAAGACACAGCATGTACCTCCCTGCCCACTATGGGAGGTCAGGATCCCCACCCAGTCACATTAGACAATGTGCAGGTTACCTCAAAGTAAGGAAGATGATGATGGAAATACATAGAAGGAAAAGGAAAATCGAATGGGGGAGGTGAACGATACGGAGGTGAATGAGGGTGTCGGGATTGAGAGGAGTAAACAACATGGGGAAGAGGAGGAGGATGAAGAGGAGGAGGAG
This sequence comes from Berghia stephanieae, assembly GCF_034508935.2. Lineage (NCBI taxonomy): Eukaryota > Metazoa > Mollusca > Gastropoda > Nudibranchia > Aeolidiidae > Berghia > Berghia stephanieae. Next base: position 129,240,883 of record NC_088360.1, on the reverse strand, counting down.
TAGGAGGAGGAGGAGGAAGAAGAGGAGGAGGAAGAGAAGGGGGAAGAGGGGAAGAGAGAGAATGAGGAAGGTGAGAAAGTGAGGAGGAGGAGGAAGAGGAGGAGGAGGAGAAGTAGGATAAAGTGGAGGAGGAGAAGGAGACAGCATACCACCTACAAAGTATCATCACCTAAAGGAAGAGGGATCACACCCACACCCTCCCAGCCAAGGACTCCAGCGAGGGTCAGGACAAAACTAAGTAATCTCATACCAAGACAACGGCAGAAAACAATTGGAAAACGGGTATGGGGGGATAAAAGACACAGCATGTACCTCCCTGCCCACAATGGGAGGTCAGGATCCCCACCCAGTCACATTAGAATTTGTGCAGGTTACCTCAAAGTAAGGAAGATGATGATGGAAATACATAGAAGGAAAAGGAAAAGCGAATGGGGGAGGTGAACGATACGGAGGTGAATGAGGGTGTCGAGATTGAGAGGAGTAAACAACATGGGGAAGAGGAGGAGGATGAAGAGGAGGAGGAGGAGGAGGAGGAAGAAGAGGAGGAGGAAGAGAAGGGGGAGGAGGGGAAGAGAGAGGATGAGGAAGGTGGGAAAGTGAGGAGGAGGAGGAGGAGGAGGAGAAGTAGGATAAAGTGGAGGAAGAGGAGGAGACAGCATACCACCTACAAAGTATCATCACCTAAAGGAAGTGGGATCACTCCCACGGCCTAAACAAAACCAATTGCCCGACTCATTGCAGAATGGAAGGGAAGTAACTGGTTAAAAATAGACTGGCAAAAATCGTAATGTAAGAGTGGATTGATAGAATTGCCTCCATTCTCAGGGAAAGGTAGATGGTCTAGAGTGGTTGTGTATCACCCAAAAGGCTCAGTAAATTGAAATTAAAAAATACAAAACAAACAAACAAAACAAAGCAACAAAAAAAAAAAAAACCCACATAAAACAACAACAACAACAACAGAAACTAAACAAACAAACAAACAACAAAAAGGAAAACTAACAAAAAAAAAATACAGCAACGCAAAAAAAAACAAACAAAAAAAACACAAAAAAAACCCAACAAAACAAAACAAAAATAAAATAAAATAACAAAACATACAGAGACAATTAAAAAAAAAAAGAAAAGACAGAAAAAAAATATGTGAGCTTTAATATATCTAGAGACACTGCTGTTACCGGCCAAATACTCATTTTACATCTGAGTATGGTAAGAAAATATGATTTGGAATCTTTTCCACGGACTCAACTTTGAACCGTCCAGTGATAGGCTCTAACTCAAGAACTACAAGTCATAATCAGCGTGTCATAATATGAATCGGTAAACAACAAAGCTGCATTGTTCTTCGAAACATAAGTGGAAAATAAGTGGCAAACTCGGACGATGATGTCTACATAGTATTTTATTTATTAGCTAAATTGTTATTAATAACATAGTGTATACAATATTACAGTAATTATAATTATCATTTAGAATTAAATAAAAAAATTTGGACATAATTTAGAAAATTGCGATAAAAATGCTATCAATTACGAGATGTTTATGACCTGGCATCTAGACAAACATGCAACCCCCATCGCATATTGATCACTTATTAATATTAATTAGTAATTGTTGGCAGTAAACATAAATTCTAAATGGCTTATCAAATTCATTGTAAATGTTTTGAATGTTAAAATGAAAGAGAAGTAAGTAAAATAATTGGCATATACATATGGCGAAAAAAAATGATATGAATATAATGTATATAATATGCAACATTTTAAAATGAAATAAAAATTTCAAGGCGATCACATGCTGACAAATATGTAGGGCGAGTTCCAATATTCTTATTAAAAAACGAGTTTTCAAAGTAAAAAAGCCAAATTTAAAAGATGCTTATTCTAAAGTAAGGTAACCTTAAATAATCTTATATCCCCAGAGCCCAAAGTAAATTGATATGAAAATGGATAAAATAGGAAAATGACATTATATAGAGTAACCATTGAAAGAATTAACAGAAGCCAATGCCCCTGTATGTCAATAATATGGGATATTTATACATTAAACATTTTGATTTAGATTTACTTTTAGAACGAATCACCCCTTGACAGGAAAATGGGGAGGCACATGATAAAATAATAACATAAATAGAAATGGATAACAACATATGTAAGAGATTTAGCATGAAGACAAAATAGTAACATCAAAATATGAAAACTGCAACAAACTATCAACATGGAACACAGAGACAATAATTTGTTAAAAGCTACAACCATTTATAATTTTCATTCTAACAACGCATTCAAAGCTTTCTTGTATCCTCAAAATTGACCCCAAAAATTTTTTTTTAACCCCCAAAAACCACATTAAATAAAAATGAAATTTCATCTTAATAAATATAGGAATGTGCAACGAGCTAAACAAAACCAGAGAGTTAACTCACTCAACGCTGACTATCTTGGCGTGCACAAACTTTTGTACACAGCTGACACCAAGAATATCGGTAGCACTTTTCCAGAGAGTTAACTCACTCACTCTCAACTATGTTGACTATCTTGGTAAGCATAAAATTATGTTCACTGCTGACATCAATAATATATGTAGCACTTTTCCATTGAAATAATATAACAAGTCATTATAAATAGGCATAGGGATAGTTCTAAAGAAAGGCGAAACAGACTATACTTTCTTTGTTTGGCCCAAAGGTTGTTGAATGAAATCTAATTTTAGAAAGCGTCTTGTGTATGAAATTTTATTATGATACATGATGAATTTGACTGTGGCTACTTTTACCCAATCACGACTAACATTTTTTTTTGCCAGGAATAATTTTCACGTTATTAAAGCTACTGCTTTTTAAATTTTCATATGATGGTGTTAGTTGATTTAATCTGTATATACCCAATTTCCTTTTAGATTGAGCGACTGAGTAAATTAATTGTTAATTAAAAAAAAAAAGTAAAAACAAAATCTCTAGGGAGAGCAGACATTACGTGGAGGTAGAGGGCTAGTATTGAGTGGGTTTTAAGTATGGCACTTTGGTACTGACATATTGGTTTTGTGTCGTGATTTCAAAAGTGCATGCGCATCATTGTAGCTCTTGATCGGAAATAAAAGTATTTGATACACTCTATTATATGGATCTAAAAGGAAACGCCACGGTGGATGTCTGTTTTGTTCCGTTTGTTATGGTTTGTATCTTCTTTCTTTTTTTGAACAACAGGTTTATATTATAGCATCATTCAAGAAGGGTCAAACACGCATATCCAAACATAAAACTGATTCCATTTTATAGCTATTTTGGAATATATTTTTAAAAAATCTTTTAACTCACTCAACCCTAGTCCTGTATCTCCCTAAAGATTTTTGGTACTTTTCACAATTGGAAAAGAAATATATACTCAGTTGCTCAATTCCAAAAAAAAAAAAAAAATAATAATAAAGAATTGGTATGTACATAGTTTTATTCAGCTACCACTACCACTTCCATATATGCAAAGATTTAGTAACATGTAAATAATTTGTCTCAGAGACATGTAAATAAATATGGGGTAAAAGTAACCAGAGTCAAATACCAAGATAGTCGGTTGAGTGAGTTAAAAGAATTCCAAAATGCGGTCTGGAGATTTTCGATAACATTTTTCAAAGTCACTGTCGGCCAAACAAGGATAAGAAAATCAATGAAAAGTTTATCAAATGTCTTGCTCCTTAGAAAATTCCAAAAGAATAAGATTGAGGAAGTCCATACTTTATATAATGCAAACGTTGAGAGCACAGTCATTCGATTTTTAATTTAAAAAATGCTTACCCAACAATCGTATGTCGTTTCCAACTTTTATGAACTATTGGGTTTGAGTAGATTTTGTCAACAATTAAGAAAATTCTAGTTCAACCCATAAACGAATGTTGACAAGGTTTTCCTCTCAAATATCACAACATGGTAATTACAACAATATTTTAAATTTTACAACAACAGCCCTCACAACAAAACCATTTTATTTTACATAGAGTTGAGATCTAAAATGAAAACCGGGGGATG
>NC_088360.1:129219362-129231862 GCF_034508935.2 Berghia stephanieae | reverse complement strand
ATCTTCACAACAGTAATTTACTTTTCATTGCTAGATATTTTAATATGACTAATAATTAAATCCACTACCTTGCGTTGAAGGTTGTACACATGTGTAGATTTGTCAGCTAATGTGTCAGCCTCAAGTTTGACTAATTGTTCAGCTCTTGAAAGGAGGGCATCCATCGTCAAGTCAAGACCGAGGTCTAGAGAAATGCGGTCCATCTTCATGATTTCTCCCAGCTTCTGCAATCCTCTTAGATACTGGCATTGGGTTGAGTAGAATAGAAATAAAACAAATAAATGAATAGATCATAACAAGATAAATAAATAAACAGATAAATTAATAAATGAATGAACAGATAAATAAATAAATAAATAGATAAAAAGAAAGAAAGAAAGAAGAGAAATAAATAAATAAATAAAGAAAGAAATAAAGAAAGAAAGAAAGAAAGAAAGAGAGAAATAAATAAAGAAAGAAAGATATATATAAATACTTTTTCAAAATTCCTTTATCTAGTACCTTCCCTTTCAGACTCCTGGTTCTTTTTTTCTTTTGGTTATTTTCTAAATTACCCCAATGAGTTCAAGAAATTTTTATATTATTCTCAATTTGTTTTTGAATGTTTTCTTTTTAATATTATACGCATTATAACGTTCGTACAAAAAAGTTACACAATTTGGTTATTAGCTTAAAGTAGTAAACAATCAATTCTTACGGTACTTTAAAAAATAGATTTTATTGAATTGAATCCCATAATATATCTTAACATTTTTATTTAATTGTTTATCGATATAATATCTTTCTAGAGTTGATTGTAGCATTAAAGCAGAGCAAACCTTTTCTTTGTCGCATCTGAGTCCATCTCGTAAAACATCACCAGTGGCCAATTCCCCTTCAGCACTTCTCAGTCTTTGAGCCATGTCTTCTGTTTCAGTCTCAAATCTCTTAGATCTCTCTGCCATTTCTCTGTGGAGGCCCAGCTCTTGATCAAGCTGCTCAGTAAGTGTTTTGATGCGGTTTTCATAGTCTTCTACAGTCTGAAAATGCGATGCATGGTTAAATATTGCACTTAAATCAGAGCTACTGTTCTTATGCAAGCTATAATAAAATCAAAACAACAATACAGATTTTCACTTTGAATACATTAAAGATTATCTTAAAAGGGGTCACTCCCGATATAATGTCAGTCTCTGACGAGACAGAATAGGTTAAAACATCAATAAGATTATGAGAAACAAATGTTTGTGTCTACATTATTTTCCAAACAGCCACCTTCAAATTTCAAGGAGAATATCTTTACCACTGCAATACCAACTCTCGAGGGAGAGTTGGTACAGTACAGAGGGGGTGTAGGAAGTTTTTTGTCTTTTTTTTTCTTTTCTTTTTTGTTGATCCTATTTTGTTTTTATTTTAGTATGTTTGTATTTATTTTTGTTTTTGTTTCTCGAGTATTTATTGCTCTTTTAATTTTAATGTAAACATTCTTGTTACAAACAACTTAAATTGACATATCAGCAAAGTGATCTTACCACATCCAGCTCTTTCTTATCCCGAGCAAGCTTCTGTACTGCCTCCTTGATGTGATCTTCTGTTGGTTTTACATCGGTAAAGACTATATTCAAAAGGTTTGCAATCTGTTCCCGGAAGAGGTCATACTGTGTGCTTGTACAACGAATGGACTGGGCACTTTGACGGAATTCTCTATCCAGTGTGCTGAGGCGGTTCTCCCTGAGGTCCAGTTCTGACTTAGTGGCTTCTAAAGCTCTGTGATTTGCTTCTAGTCTTTCTTTCAGAAGACCAATTTCTTGCTCAAGATCCCGTCGAGCAGCCAATGCATTGTCACGATCCTAGAAACAATTGATAAATGATGAAAAATAAAATGGTGGTGTGTTATGATAATTAGTTGGTAAAAAAAGAAAGGTTTATTATGTTTTATTGTTTTTCAATTCTTTACATTTCACAGATTTTCCATTGTAGTTTTATATTCCCAATGAAGTTATATTTCTGATGGAGTAATCTCGGCAGTGACAATAATATATAATATTTCAAGATTTAAGAACTAGACGGTATTATAATAATAATAATAATAATACATGACATTTATAACGCGCATTTTCATCACTGGGTGATGCTCAATGCGCGAAACAATAATACAGTGACATTATTATACAAATGAAACATTATACAAACTACATCAACATAATATTATCATTATACAACAATGTAATAACTAAACATAAAGTCATTAATACAAGATATGTTATAATACATCCACATGCTATGTCAAATACGGAAATAATATAAAATAATGATATAATAACATAAACTAAATTAACATTCATATTGGGGTCAAATTACAAAGATGCATTAATCAAGATGTGTTTTAACAAAGAGATGGTGTTTTAACTTTGATTTAAATATTGATAAGGACTGCGCTTCTCTTATTATTTTAGGAAGAGAGTTCCAGATGGAAGGTCCGACGTGACTGAACGATCTGCCGCCGTAAAATTTATATTTATATTTATTTGTAACAATTAATTTTGTAGAATCTAGTGCAGAACGTAGACTCCTCGTTGGCTTATACGTTTCTAAAAATTCAGTAATATACAATGGTGCTTGATCATTAAGGCACTTATAGCACAATACTGCTAGTTTGAATTCGATTCTCACTTTAACTGGTAACCAATGCAGCTCATACAAAAGTGGCAATGAGTAGGATGTTATCTTCTTTCTTAAAATCAATTTAGCAGCCGCATTCTGGATACTTTGAAGGCGTGATATTTTATCGTTGCTTACACTCGAGATTAACGAATTACAGTAATCTATTTTAGATAGTATGAAAGATGTTATTAGTTTGCATGTTACTTCTCTTGTTAGGAAAGGTCTAACTGAAGCAATTCTTTTTAATCCTATTGTCAAACTTCTACATAGAGAATCAAACTGTGCCTGCATAGTCATATGTTGATCTAGCATTACCCCGAGGTTTTTCACACACGTTGAGAGGTTAATTGTGCACCCATTTATATTTAGAGTAAACTTCAGAAAATCATCTTTCAAAACACTTTTTCTACCACACACCATCACCTCTGTCTTTTCATTATTCAGCTTTAACTTGTTAATTTCCATCCAGCATTTAACATCTCTAATACAGTCTTCAACACGGGTAATCAATGATGGGATATTACTAGGGATATCGCTTACATTGATCTGAGTGTCATCAGCATAGAAATGATACATTAATTTATTTTTAACAAAAATATCCGAAAGAGGTTGAGTATAAAGAGTAAAAATAACAGGACCAAGGACAGACCCCTGCGGAACGCCGTAATTTAGAGGAAATGTTTCTGACAGGGACGGCTGGTAATAATGGGCAGGGTGGGCAAATACCAGCCTGTTTTTTCAAGTTATATGCTGTATTACCAGGTCCGAAATAATCAAATTTAAATTAGATAATTTCAAAAGTTACTACTTAAACTTGATACTTCGTACTGAAATCAATTTGTGTGTATTTTTGATAGATTGCGAATCACCATGCATCCCGTAATGCATAAACCAGGATACGCTCCTGTTCTGTTTATCACCCCCCCCCCCTCCCCAACCACTCCACTCCACTCCGCCCACATCGTCATCTCATCGTCACGTCGCCTGACGGTGAACTAACTCCGATTTTTGCTGTCTGGCCTCTCTAGTACTAGGTCGGGCTAATTCAAATGAGCCCACCTTATTAACGAGTGAACACTAAATAGAGATTTTGGCAAACGAACTTTTTCTTATTTATTGCCTTACTTGTGCTGGAAAGGTTCCAGTATTGAATTAAATTTATTAATTTACTAATATTATATCAATTTAGTATTAATTTGTGTTGTTTTTATATATTTGTTTATCCATTTAAATTATTTCTTTTTTTTCTCGTTTTCTTTAGTGTTTCTCAAAACTCATTTATTTAAATTGTTTTCTTATTTGTTTGTTGTTGTTTTTTGTTGTTTTTTTGTTTTGTTTTTTTTATAACAAATTAATTTGTTAGTTCTTCTTTTTTTAATTCTTAAAGTAATTACCGCTGTATTTTTATTGCCAGACTAAATAATTTTACAAAACAATGTTATTTTCTATTGTATTCCCTCTAATAAAACAAAACACTTTTATTCAAAAGTCACGACAAAATAAATATATAAAATACAACCACCATTTTGGTTTTCTCAACAATTGAATTAGTATACGAGAAATACTCTTCTGAGTAAGGAGAGAGTTGAATTCTAACTAAGTTATAGAGGAAATAAATACGTTTAAAAGTTAGGGTGGGCAGATTCCGTACTTGCCCGTCCTGAAGCTAATAAATACATAAGATGGCTAGCGATGAAGAGGCGAGAAGCTAGGGGTTGGTTGGGTAAAGAGCAAAGATAACAGGGTCGTCATTGTGATGATAGTCAAACGAATGCATGAGGAGAGATTGGTAACATTATTTTGTCTTAATTGTATTGTATGAATTATTGGCGAAAGCCTAAGATTAAATAAACTTTGTTTTTGTTTGTCTTATTTTGACTATGGAACTGATACTTGTCATAGCAGACCTGCCTACTTTAAATAGGAAAATAAAAATCGTTGTTTTCAGGGCTAATAAAATCGTAGATATTTTAACTACTCTTTAAAAAAATCACCGGAATTTTCGTCTGTTTTGATAGATATCAAATTTTAAAAAACGAGAAAAAATAATTGGAAACGTAATAATGATGGTGATGGTGGCAGTGATAGTGGTAGCGGTGGTGGTAGTAGTAATGATGATGGTAATATTATTATTATTATTATTATTATTATTATTATTATTATTATTATTATTATTATTATTATTATTATTATTATCATTATTATTATTGTTATTGTTATTATTGTTATTATTATTATTATTATTATTATTATTATTATTATTATTATAATTATATTATTATTATTATTATTATTATTATTATTATTATTATCATTATCATTGTTATTATTATTATTATTATTGTACGTATTGGTGGTATTACTATTGTTGTATTTTTTTATTTTTTTTGGTGGTTTTTAATGGTATCAGTTTATTGTTTGGTTCCATTTACCATTTTTTTCCCCACTTTCATGTATGTGGTCATCAAATTGTATGATTTATTGGCGAAAGCCTAAGATTGAATAAACTTTGTAATATCGTATGGTAACCATCATTGTCGACGACATCGTCGTTGTCATCATAATCATCATCATCATTAACAACAACAACAACAACAACAACAACAACACAACAACAACAACAACAACAACAACAATATTAACAAGTACAACAATAGCAATAAAAACAATATCAACATCATCATACAATTTCCGTCATCGTCTCCACAACTATCATTCTAACCAACAGCACCACCAAAACCACTACCATAATTACATCCTCCCTCACTGCCTCGTCTTCCTCCTCCACCACCACCACCGCTACCACTATTACAACCACTACTACCACCGGCACAATCATTCTAACCAGCAGTAAAAATTATGCAATTTGAGCTCTGAATGAAACTCGAGTCATATCGCTGTTGTTGCTTCTCGATGAAAACTTTAAGGTTACTACGTACTACTGAAAACCAGAAATATTTAACAGAAATATTAATATCGCCGTTGAGGGATTAAAGCATCTCTTTAATTTTTCGAGTGAACGAAATGGACTTGTATTGTCAAGGTGTTGTCGCATTATGTCTCGTCGCTTTATTTTTTAGTTGTATTCTCTTTCGTGATTCATCTTTGATTACGTTTGGAATAATTAAAATCTACTGGTATTGTCATTTCATTGTGAATGTGATTATTTGTGGTTGAAATATTTTTTGTTTAAAGGTGAAAAAAAATAAATAAAAAAATAATTTAATTAAAGAAAAAAAAATCACACACACACACACACACACACACATACATATATATATATATATATATATATATATATATATATATATATATATATATATATATATATATATATATATATGACCGAATCATCTTTGCCCCACCACTGTAAATAGGCTAGAACCGCCACTGGTTTCTGATACTGCGCCATCGATCAGAACCGACTGAGATCTTGATGTTAGGTATGATTTAAACCAACTAAGCGCAGTGTCCAAAAGTAATTTCTAATCGTTTAATAAGTATCTCGTGATCAATGGTGTCAAATGCAGCCCATGTATCAGCCTTAAACTTTAACAGTTGTCTCCAAAATATTCGATCATTATTGTTGTTGTTGTCATTGCTGTTATTGTTGATGCTGCTGTTATTGTTGTTGACGCAAAAATTGTGATCATTGATAAAAACTTTACACTTATTGAGCTTTTAATTCTATACAGAGAAGCAAAAGATGTCAATACCATTCGAAGGTTTTCAATTTCTGAGGAATATCTGGTTGCCACTTTCTGTTCTCTTCCAACTTCAGAGACAAGTCTCATGATTGTTTCTCTGCTGGCTTTGGTCTCGAGATGGTTCTCATTCATGTGTTCACTCAAAGTGACGATTTTTCCTTTTAACATCGCATTCTCTTGAACAAGGTCGGTAAACTGTTGACATATATGAAATAAAAATAAATGTTAGATTTTCTGTTTATCAACTGGATTAGGAATGGTAATTGTAATGAAAGATGCTTTACTCTCAACATAAAATCTACTAAACAGGAGTGTAAAATTACTAATAAAACAGAAAGATTTCGGAATTAAAGAAATACAATATGTATTTTTTTTTAATTTTTAAAATCAGAAGCCACTCTATTTTCACCATCGCATTAATATTATTACTATCCCAACTTTTAGGCAGGCCTTTCACACTTTTTACAAAATAGGTTTGTACAACTGCAAGATATATAGTTATCCTGAAATATTTTATAATACAATTGTTGTCCTACTGGCAGCAATCTTAAAATAATTTATGCTAAGCACAAGAGGGCCAAAAGTTTTCCTTCATACCTTTCGGATGACGTAGTCGACTGAAGCAGGTGAAGCATCAATCAATTCATCTGTGTGAAGAATAAGCTTATTCAACTCATTCAAAACTTCCATCAAACGACGAGAACTTGATGAAGCTTGATGCTCATTAGCTTCTCTTTCATCAATTTGTTTTCTGTAGAAAACAGTGTGCAATTATAAAGCAATGGCAACCATAATCATAAAGCAAAATAAAATTCTATGCATTCCCTCTCACCTCTCTCTCTCTCTCTCTCTCACCTCTCTCTCTCTCTCTCTCTCTCTCTCTCTCTCTCTCTCTCTCTCTCTCTCTCTTTCTCTATCAATATATCACTCTCTTTTTTATATCTGAAAACATAGTAATTCAAAATTTACCTTAATCTCGTTTCCAGTTCAACAATTTTGTCACGTGCATCTCTGTTGTCCCGTTGTAAAGTAGCGATCGTAATTTCACCTCTTTCAGCCACTGTCTCAAATGAACCTGCTTTTGCCTCATACTCAGCAAGTTTTTCTCGTAAATTTGTAATCATGACTGTTAGACGTGACTCTGTTTCCTTGTTTGAGTCAGCAAGGTTCTGTAGCTCTCTGATCCTGATATCTCTTGCCTCCATTTCATTCTGAAGTTCACGAATCTGTAATATCAGACAAAAATAACTTTTACAGCATTTCCTATTGTGCTGATAATATCATAGAGCATAGTGAAAAGTTTAAATAATTGAATTAACTTAAAATTTAAACAAATACTATATTTAAAAAAACAAACTTTTAATTGATTAAAAGTTTTGATGTTCCATGATAGAATATTGTGTTTGAACAAGATTGGATCCAAAATAACAAACGACGGGATGCAGAACACGACATCAAGCACAGAATCCAAAAGGCAAACCAGGCGTTTGGCATGCTGAAAAACTTTTGGAAATTAAAGCAAATCATGAGAGAGACTATACTGAAAATATACAAAAACCATGTTTTAAGTGTACTGCTTTGCAGAAGTGAAAGCTGGAAAATGACTTCCTCCATAACACAGAAGCTAGAAACCTTTCAAACAAGTGTCTAAAAAGAATTTTCAACATATTTTGGCCTACAAAAATAAAAACAGTGGATATATTAAAGATAGCTGACTGCACTAGCATTGAAAGCCAAATAAAAAGAAGATGGCGTTGGCTGGGTCATGTGGCCAGAATGGAAAAAGGACAGCAGATGAGAAGAGGATGCGGGGGAGACCCAAAGAAACCTGATGAATGACCATGAAAAAGAAATAAAGGAAGCAGGCTTGTCCTGGAATACAGCCACCGCAAAAGCAGCTGACGGCAAAAAATGGAGATGTCTGGTAGATGCCCTATGTGCCTCAAGACCCAAAGAAAATTAAGTAAGTAGGTTTGAACAAGAAAAAAAAAATGGAGGATTTTTAGGCACAACGAGAGAGCTATTTAACTTCAAAAAGACAGCAACGTGGAATCTTCAGATAAACTTGTATGACTAAGACCCATTATTGTAATGGTGTTATCATGACTTGATGCCAAATAGGGAATCGGCAGGCTTCAGTATATACATTGTGGAAAAAATAATGTCAAATTTGGAGATAAGACTAAATTAATTTCAGTTTATGATCATTGATAATTACCTGAACTTGTGCCTTTTCATATTTGACTTGCAAAGTGGCCAACTCAGTCCGAGTGGAGTCAGTTGTGCTCAAATACATAGAGTCATACTGTTGGCAAAATACAAATAAAAATCCCAGAAAAAAAATCAACTAAAATGATGATTGGAAAAACAACAAGAGCAAACTAAAAAAAAAGTATGGCCTATTTCTCAGGTTTAAGCTACTTATATCCTACTTGAACATTAAACCATACATAAAACTATAACTATGGCAAAATATATGCTTCAATACCCGCAATAACATTTTGAAAATATCAACTTTACAAGGAGATATCAAATTAGATTAAATACATTTAGGTATATAGGCAAGCTTTGGGTCCTTTGTCAATTTATCTATATTTGAATATTTCTAAACAATAAATATTATTTATTATATTTGTCAGCTGAAAAAAACAAAACAATAATAAATGACGAAAAAGAACAATGAAATTACAAACCTGATATCGTATACAAGGTTATATAGAAATATATAAATGTCTAAAACAATAAATTATACATTACATATTTCTTTTTAAAGAAAACGGCTGTAATTTCCTCTTTTTTATGGACACTTTATAAAATGCATGCAGTACATTTGTCAGAGAGATTTACGTGCTGCTTGCATTACAAAGTAATGTCAATCTGGTATTATATAGATGTCGGAACAAACATGGTGGGGAAAATGAAATTTAGTGTCAAGTTGTTCAAAATAATATGCAAATCTTTTTTTTTTTAAGTTTACAAAACAAAACCCACTAGAAGTTAAGATTTTAAATGAATTTTAAGCATAAGGCTCACACAGACAAATTAAAGTTTAGAGAGCATTGTTCAAATGTATTATCTCAAATGTCCCACATAGACATTAGTGAAAAGAAAGAACATTGCCAAAATTAGCAATGACTATGAAAAATGTTTTTTTCTCTTTTTGAGGAAAATTTTTGTCTAAAATCCAAGCCCTATCTCCACTGAGTAAAAATGTTTTTGAATTTTGAAAATCCATTCATAAATAAACAAGTTATACAGTTTTAAAGGTGTCATTTATTTGGATGACCCGCAAAGAGGAAAAAACCGCGAAAATATGGGACGCTTTTTCGGCATTTTTTTTTCAACCTTTCGTTGTATCTTGTAATAAGTGGATTAAAAGATTGAAACTTGAAGAGCAAATTAGGATGGTGTTTTGTAAAATACGGGAAAAGTACTCGTCATATTCATATGAAATTTTACAACCAAAAAGAAGAAATGTTCATGTAATACCTTGTCAGCGACAAAACCTCCATGCCCGGTAGTTTTAGAAATATTTTACTCCAAAGAGTAAAAATCTATTTTTAACGGTCTTCTGGTTATCGCACGAGTTTTGTCGCTTGACATAATCTAAAATGACCTTTTTTCTAACTGTGTGCCAACTTTCAGTCATATTCATCGATAAACAGTGTCGTAATTAAGTTTTTAAAATAGCATATACGAAACGGCTTCGTCCCATATTTTGACACGAATTCGGGCACTTCGTGAGCGAAAAAGAGGCCCAAAGATTTGTGCGGGATAGTCATTATTACCAAAATCATGAGGGTGAGTTAAATCTAAAAAAGCTATTGTCAGCTATGTCACAGAAGGGATGTGAAGCGTTTAATCTTAACATTTCATTAATTTATATTTTCAGTTTGAAATCATGGAAAATGAAAAGTTTGCGTTCTTGGAAAAGACTCTTTATTCAGCTTCTCACTGTCATCCGATTTAAATGTAGCGTCTGGCCGTTAAAAGAATTATGTTTGTCTAAAAGAAATCATATTAGCACATCAAAGGAGTCATGTCTCGACTATCATGTTCAATCTTGCTGTTTAACCTTGTAAAGTGCTTTGAGTAAATTTAGTGGTTTTTTAACTCTACAGAAGCTCCCTTTTTTATGGTGGTGACTGATTGAGACATTTTTCTTGTATAGATATACGGCTTGGCTGAATTAGACTATTATAATTATATATAATGAGCAGTCAGGTAGTTATTTACCTTGTATGTATCAGGTGCTCTGGGGATTCTTGGGGGAACAGGTTCTACACTGGTTAAGTGCTGAATGAGGTTGTCTTTTTTCTTGATTTCCTCACGGAATGACCGGACTTGATCCTGGAGCTATAAGCAATGGGTAAAAGATTTTAAACAAAAGGTATCTTATCAACCCTTTATATAACTGGTCTACCTAATGTAGTCGCAGTCAAACTTTCTGAGATTTAAAAAAATAATGTTTTGCTCTCCACTTAAATACTGAATAATGACAAATTACACATTCTTTGCAAATGACACCATTTAATTTTTGGCACAAAACGTTTCGACAATTAAGATGTTCACTTTGGTGACACGGACGCAATGACTAGCCCTCATCCACTGTACAAGGCATTGTATAATGTAAACGAATAATTGGTGGGCCCTACTTAGATCATATATAAGTCAAATTGTTGTTCAAACAATGAATGAATATGTGTGACAGATTGGATACAGTTTTAATAGGAAACACCGTTTTCATTTTTCAAAAATTAATTTTCATACAAATCTTGTTCATTAAAAATGAGCCATCTTCTGCTTACAGAAGATAAGCATAATTGTGAAAGGTAGACAGTATAATCCATAACCAATACCCTAGTAGAAATTGTGTGATAAATAAACGGAAAAGAGTTGTATCATCATTGTATCACATCGTCGTGTCTAAAACATAAAAAAGCAACACAGGTACTTAACTAAGTGCATGGGTGTGTACAAAAAATATGACACTAATAAGACACTAATAAAGAAAAACCAAAAACAAAGACATTTTAACTAATTCATTACACTTCACGATTCACCACGACGATTTAATTTCGTTGCGTTTTGAATTTGGAATGGAATGGCATGGCATGCTTAGCCTATAAATACATCTTAAACAATTTTAAGAGTTATTAAGAGAGCACATATTTTAGGACGAATCGTGGATTGCTGAAAACGAATATTGCTGCAAACAAATTCTTTATAAAAATTGATAGAGTATACATGTCAGTTACCTCATTAATTGCTCTCCAAGATTGACTTCCATCATATTTTGAGTCGTGTTTTAGAATACCAACCGGTGCGTTCAAACTCGCATTGTCTCTCATGCGATAAGCCTGTAATTCTGCCTCTAACGCCTTAATTCGACGGGCAGAGTTGATGACAGGGAGAGCATCTTTATCTCTAACTAAATCTATGTAACTCATTGCTAACTCTTATTTAAATTCACACAAAAAACACAAAATAATTGTGAGTGATGAACAGTGAAGGCGCGCCTCACATCCAAATATTATTCTTAACAGCTTTCGCATAGCAACCATAACAACATGTATAAATAATCTCGCAATTTATCACCAAGCCATGAGATCTACGGGACGCTACTCTTGATACTTTCCTTGCCCTTGAGATAACTTCCCGAGCAAAACAAACTTTTTAGGCAAGACACAAAAGTCTAAAGCAGAGGAAGGCCGGGGTTCTTACTCAACGTCACCAAGAATCCTCTTAAAATTATTTGAATCTTAAAATTTTAAATAAGACATTCAAGAACACAGCCTCCCCATCATGTTTTATAAATTCAATCAAATAACACAGGCAATAAGTTCTGCTACTCAGGAAGTCTCAATGGGACAGTCCATGTCCCAAAAGGTAAAGAAATATTGAAATTAACTTTAATTATAAATTCTAATATTGGTATTAGTGTTAGATATAAACGGTCCTTACAAGTAAAGGCTACTAAAAGGTGATCTTTGATTTCGTGTAATTCTGTTTCTGTTGTCGTGTTCTAGTTCTTCCCAACATTATTAGGATTATACGTTACGTAGGCCGGCTCTATTTCTCTGAACGTCCATTTGGCCATCCAGCAGGGAGCCGATAAATGGGCTAGTGGCTGTGACCCGATTTTTTGGA
>NC_088360.1:129199049-129219263 GCF_034508935.2 Berghia stephanieae | reverse complement strand
ATTTAGGTCACATCAGCGCCACGGGCCATCATGGCGGACACAAAAGCTATATTATGTAAAGAAAGGGAATTGAAGAGCGACCTGAATTCATTTAATAATAATAATAATGCTGAAAACTTATATAGCGCTATAACTCCGAGACACCAGACTCTAAGCGCTTAAATTACAAATTACTTTGGCTGAAACATACTCATTCACACACACAAGCACACACACACACACACACACATACACACACACAACACAACACACAACACAAACCAAACCTATCTTGCTTCTCATACCATCTACTAAAATCGAAACAAATATGTTTTAAGCGAACGTTTAAAAATAGACAAAGATTCTTTTTCACGAATGCTCTGCGGTAAGGCGTTCCAAATAGAGGGTCCGAAATGAGAAAAGGATCTCATTCCAGCATTTTTCCGAATTCGAGGGACAACTAGTTTTGTGGAATCACTGGCCGAACGTAAGGGGCGGGGTTTTGAATATCTTTCAATTAGTTCTGAAAGGTAGGAAGGGGCAGTACCTTCAAGACAACGATACACTAAAACACAAGCTTTGAATTTAATTCTTTTCTCAACAGGCAGCCAATGCAGGTCATGAAGTAGAGGTCCGGCAGAGTCGCACCTACGCTTCATAAATACTAGTCTGGCAGCGCTGTTTTGGACAATCTGAAGACGTTTCAGATTGTATTGCGAAACGCCAAACAACAGAGCATTACAATAATCCAATTTCGATAGTACGAGGGACACAACCAGGTGCTTGGTCACATCCTCAGATATGAACCGTCTAATGGAAGCAATCTTTTTTAGTTGGAAAAAGAGAGATCTAACCAAATTATTAACCTGATGCTCCATCGACAGTCCAGAGTCTAAGAATGTGCCAAGGTTTTTCACTTTGTCAACAATTTGAATAGAGGCATCCCCCAACTTCAAATCTGTTTCACTTTTCCACTTCCTGTTCCCCACATACAGCACCTCCGTCTTATCATCATTCAGTTTCAGTCTGTTCTCATTCATCCATTTCTTAACACTTTGGATACAATTTTTACTATTGGCTGATACTTCTTGTAAATTTCTCATATTGGAAACGCAGTACAATTGCGTATCATCAGCGTATTGATGGTAAGACAGACCAAAACTTCTGATGATTTTAGACAGAGGGCCAACGTACAAAACAAAAAGAACGGGTCCAAGTACTGAACCCTGGGGAACCCCACAATCAAGAAAGATTTCCTCCGATCTATATTCATCCACCGTAATAATCTGTTTACGATTAAACAAATATGACCTAAACCAATCAAGCGCTGCACCAGACACGCCATAAGTAATTTCAAGACGTTTGAGAAGAAGATTGTGATTTCAACGGGAAACCGTTAAATAGCGGGAAATTCCCACCTATGGAAGGACAAACCATTAGCATTAATGGGAGAGGTAGAGGAAGGGTTCGTTGAGTCATAGCTTGACACTTGATAGTGACACAATGACACAGCGTAGCCATCGTTAACTTATAGCCTGTCTGACGTTGACCAAAAAAATGACGTCAAAATGCCAGTCTTTGGCCACAAAAGAGAACTAATCGTGAGCTGTTTTCAATAGTTAAACCAATGGGACCATTTGTTTCCATGAGCACTACTAACGACAACTCACTAGGCGATGCAAAAACCAAATAATGACGTCAAAATGCCAGTCTTTTTGGGTTTCAGTGTCAGGCTATAACTTAACGATGGCTACGGTTTCAGTGTCGGGCTATATAACTTAACGATGGCTACGGACACAGCCCCTAGCCATCGTTAACTTATAGCCTGCCTGACGTTGACAAAAAAAATGACGTCAAAATAGAACTTGCTTAAGCTCTACCTACAAACGACAACTCACTAGACGCTGCACACACCTAAAAATTACGTCAAACTATAAGTCCTGCCTAGTAGATCCTAGTGTCAGGCTATATAATATATTATAGGACCCAGAAGGCCTTATCTTTTGACGTCAATTTTTAGGTCTGTGTACAGCCAAGTGAGTTGTCATTAGTGTAGTGCTCAAGGAAACAAGTGATCCCATTGATTGAACTATTGTACAACTCACGATTTGTTTCCTTTTGTGCTCAAAGATTTGTCTTTTGACGTAATTTTTTTTTTTTTTTTTTGGTTTGTGTACAACCTAGTGAATTATCGTTAGTAGTGCTCAAGAAGAGAAATGATCCAATTGGTTGAACTATTGGATACAAATCACGATTTGCTTTCTTTTGATGGTTCTGACCTTAAATTTTGGTCATTGTCGGGCTATGGGTTGGAGAAGGCTGCGCTCTGACAGATTATAAAGGTTAAAGGTTATGCATAGTTTTGTTTGTTGATTTTGGTGGGCAGAACCGGTGAATAGTTTACCTAAACACATATCGTCGGTTGCCGAAAAGAGTGGCAACAATTCCGTGTCATTTAAAACAGATGCATACATAAGTCATGTGATCGATAGGTCAATGCCATACAAACACATAAAATATCGAGTATCTTAGACAATGGGGACATTGGCTGTGGGGTTGGGAAGAGGGAATGGGCTGGGGGCAGAGAGATGAAGTCAGATAGAGAGAGATGGGGGAGAGATAAAGATAAGGAGAGAGAGAGAGACAGAGACAGAGAGAGATAGAGAGAGAGAGAGAGAGAGAGAGAGAGAGAGAGGAGGAGGAGGAGGAGGAGGAAGAAGAGGAAAGAGAGGAGAGAGAAAAAGGTAGATAGATAGATAGATAGATAGATAGATAGATAGATAGATAGATAGATAGATAGATAGATAGATAGATAGATAAGTAAACTGTTCACTCCAAATTGAAAAATGAGACCGATAGTCTCAAAACAGTATTATGTCAGAGTGAACCCATTGCTTAAAATTGAATTTAAAGCTTAACTTAATAATATAATATAATTTAAGTGCAAAATAAATGCATTCGCTGGAAAGAATGAGAATTGTTTTTTAAACTTCAAAAAGAAAACGAATTAATTGTCTGTATCTGACAATTTTATCTTGACACCCAATTCCTCTCGTCGAGTTCATTCCTATCCGACATAATAACATATTGAAGTCGAGGGTTTCAAACGTGACCCTTCATCTCAAAACGGCGTTATGTCGGGGTGAAAGGGATCCCGAAAAGGGTATTTAGAAATAGCAACAAAAACAACAAAACTCGAGCTTTTATATAGCGCGATATCCACTAAACATGCTCAAAGCGCTTTACAAAGGGTCCGTGACCAACAGAAACATGTAACATGTAGAACGATATATGACGCCTGTAAGGCGACGTTACAATTTTTCCGACAGAGAGAACGCTGTTAACGGTCAGATACTCATTTTACACCTGAGTATGGTGAGAGACTGTGAGTAAAGAGCCTTTTCCACGGACTCAACTATGCACCGAGTGAGGCTCGAACCCAGGACCTTCCGATCCGAAAACTAGTGTCATGCCACAAGACTACATAGCTACACATAAAATAATGAGAAATACGAACTGCGATTGTTTAGCAATTCAAGGAGTCGTATTTATTATTCCCAACCGCAACGAAGAGAGAAACTCACCCCGGGTTCATGTTTGTAGTTATGGATTGAACTTTTCCAGTAGCGACATTGTTTATCCCGACTTACTTAATACCGTTTTCGAATGCTGGATGATAATAAATAACTGTTTTTGTCCAGAGTACGGCAGTCATAACCGTGAATGAATTGTAAAAAAAAAAAAAAAAAAAGGAAAATCCACGGAATAATGAGAGGAACCAGCCTGTGAACAATACGTCTGGACTTTCTCAACGGCCTGTGTCACAAAATCACCCTTGTTTGTGTTGGTTGATTTTTACCCTATCCCAAGGGGTCTATTAGATTTGTATAGAGGGCAGCCGTTCAATGCTTTCTGTGCTGTCTAAACGATACATTATTGATTGGTTTGTTTTGATCGACTTGTAGGAGGCATCGGGAACAATCGTTCATTCCAGTGTTTCGTAAACAATCATTGAAATTCATTATAGCGTCCATCTCCGACAGGATGAGGGCAAACAATGGTGCCGTACTCTGTAAAACAACAGGTAGTTAAAATTTGGCCAGATTAGACTAAAATTGAGGTTTTATATAGCGCAATATACACTAAAAGCGCTATACATATAGATCCTAGTCAACAGAAATACTTAACAAATAGGACGAGACATGACGCCTGTGAGACGATGTTACAATTTCTCAAACAGTGACAACGTTGTTAACGGACAGGTACTCATTTCACACATGAGTACGGTGAGATAATGTGGGTAAAGAGCTTTTTCCAAGGACTCAACTAGGCGCCGATCAGATCAGGACTCGAACACATGACCTTCCGATCCGAAGGCGAGTGTCATACCACTCGATTATATAGCCGCAAAACAAAACAAACAACGAAAAAATATCAACAACAGTAACAACAAAAACAAACTAACAAAACAAAAAACAAAAAAACGAAAACAAAAAAAAACAAACTCGCCCCTCAAAACATCGCTCGATTTAAATGACTCTCATATAGGCAAAAACTCTCAAACCGCGGACTTCGCGAAGTGTACAGATCATGGTGAGGTAAAATATCACAATATTGTGTACAGACGAGGATGTTAACACAAATCGTAATAATCTTTAAAGATGATGTTATCACAAATTAAAGTATCGTATACAGATGATGATGTTAACACAAATCGTAATATTGTTTACAGATGATGTTATCGCAAATTATAGTATCGTGTACAGACGATGATGTTGATACAAATCGTAATAATGTTTACAGGTGATGTTATCACAAATTATAGTATCGTGTACAGACGATGATGTTGATACAAATCGTAATAATGTTTACAGATGATGTTATCACAAATTATAGTATCGTGTACAGACGATGATGCTGCCACGCATTATAATGTGTGCGGCATTGTGGTCTTGTGGTGTGACACTCGCCTTCGGATCGGAAGGTCCAGGGTTCGTGTTCCGCACTGAGCAGCGCATAGTTGAGTTCTTGGGAAAGAAAAAAAAATCTCTTTACTCACATTCTCTTGCCGTACTCAGGTGTAAACTGAGTACCTGGCCGTTAACGGTTTTTGTCTTTGTCGGGGAAAAATGTAATATCCTCTTGCAGGTGTCGCATCTCGTCCTACATGTTAAGTGTGGTTGTTGGCTACGGATCCCCTGTATAGCGCTTTGAGCACGTTTAATGGAAATTGCGCTATATTTAATTTGTGTCTGAATACCATAATATTATGAGTTTGTACTGCTTATCGATACAAAATCAGTTCAATTGTATAATTATTTGTGAACGCTCTAATGCATTAAATCATTAGCATGTAACAGTCCTTACAACCCTTGTGGTTATTTGCATGCAATGCGATCTGTAATCTTTTGCAATCTACCTGCTTCTAATGACTTGATTTGCATACCGTCAATTCGGAAGGTCTCTATCCCTTTGATCTATTTATTGCAGTTAAAAAGTACCATCTATGTATTTTGAGTTTGTCGGGTTTTTAATTTTTTGTTTTGTTTATTGTTTTTTTGTTTGTTTTGTTTTGTTTTTGTTGTTTTTTTTTGTTTTGTTTTTTGTTTGGTTTGGTTCTGTTGTTATTTTGGGGGTGGGGGGTGGTGGCTGTTGGGTTGCTTTCTTTTTTTTTTTTTGGGGGGGGGGGGGGGGGGTTGGCTTGATTTGTTGTGTCGTTTGTTGGTTTGTTTGTTTTTGTTGTTTTGTTTGTTTGTTTTTTGTTTTGTTTTTCCAATTTTCAACTTGTGATGTATTTGTCACGAGCAACTGTAGTCATTGCTTTCTTCGGAAAAAAAAAACAAAGGAAAAAACACAAGAATAAAAAATATGTAATGAAATATGTAGTTTACCGACACTCATCGACGTGTACTTATTTGCAGGTCTGATACCCCAAATATATACGGACTCTTTGATGTTATGGAAATCCTCTCAAACCAACGCAAAATGCTGTTCATAGCAACACTCTTAATAGAAAGAGAGAGAGAAAGAGAGAGAGAGAGAAAGAAAGAAAGAGAGAGAAAGAGAGAGAGAGAGAAAGAAAGAGAAAGAGAGAGAGAAGAAAGAGAGAGAGAGAGAGAGAGAAGAAAGAGAGAGAAGGGAGAGAGAGAGAGAGAGAGAGAGAGAGAGAGAGAGAGAGAGAGAGAGAGAGAGAGAGAGAGAGAGAGAGAGAGAGAGAGAGAGAGAGTTTTCCATTTTATTTGAATTGCTAATGATAATAATAATTATAACAACCCCTTTCTTAAAACAAAACACGGATCAAGTTAAATATTGATATCTGACAGATTGATGATGTATGCGCAAAAAAACAAATAATGTATCGAGTTACATAATCCTAAAAAATCTACCTGCCTCGACTGGGGATCGAACCTCGGACCTCCTGATTACCGATCAAACGTGCTACCGGTCCACCACGGAGGTTACCAGATAGTTGAAATGCCTATGTTCTTCACAAGGATACGCGTTTCCGCTATGAGCCCTCGCTTGCATCACAAAATCTTCAGATCTTTATCTTACATCAGTACCTGCTCCCTAATTTGTCACCACATATAATCTGGACGACAGCACTCATATCCAGCTTCCTTCAATCGTCGAAGAACTGTTGACATTGAAACATCAAACTGTTTCTCTCGTGTTTGGCCAAAGGATCATGTTTTTGGTCATTTGCGTTCATTGCTGAGTTTTTCCTACCACGATCAAGAGATGTCATCAACATGTAGATGTTCATACTATTTTATTAAACATTAGGAGAGACAGCGAGATGTATGCCGATCATCTGACTGCGCTGATCTTTGGTCAGCCTCATTATGATTCGCTGTAGCTTGCTTGAATAACTGAGCTTTTAACTGATCTTTTACATAGAGCAACATCCCCTAAACGTGCTCAAAGCGCTTTACAAGGGGTCCCTGGCCAACAGCAACACTTAAGTAGGACGGGACATGACGAAATAGTAATCGATTGAGGCGTTTTGAAATTCGAACTTTGTTCCCAAAGCGCACTCGCAAGCTCGTGTAACGATTAAGAACACGCCAGGAATTCCCAAAAAAAAAGTAGGAATTTAAGAATTGTATATCATAAAATAAAGGAATTTTACCAAACACCCCAAATTAACCAAAAATCTATCTTTTAATTTTAATAGTGCAAATGACATAAAATGCATGCTAAAAGTATTCTTTCGAACAGTTCCTCTTTAACGAAGGGCCCAGGTTCGATCCCTGCAGTCAGCATCTCGTTTTGTTTTTTTTTTGTTTTTCTAAGGCAAAACTTGCCCTTTCTTATCGCCATTAAGGTCAGGCGACCATATACATATATATATACACACATATATATATATACATATATATATATATATATATATTATTATTATTATTATTATTATTATTATTATTATTTAGTTTATTTAACTATTTATCAAATTTTATTTATTATCTAGTTGTCTATTTATATATTTATTTATCTAATTATTTATTTCATTAATCTATCAATTGATTTATGTGTCTTATAACACTGGTGACAAATACTGAACTCACAAGCAGCATGTTAAGACAATGCAAACACATATCAAGAAAAATTCCAGTCTCCAACACTCAATTCCAGCATTATAAAAATACAATTGAAATAACTGTTTAAAAAAAAATTAATAACTATCTATAAAAGTAGACACAAGTAAGAAACCTACTTTTGAAAAATCGACATGAATCAGGGTTAAATTTAACTGTGACAACGACCTAGATATCGGGGTTGGTAATTTGGCGGGGGGGGGGGGGGGGGGGGGGGGGGGTTCAAGTCAAATTTCAAAGACTTGGCTTTTTTTCTTTTTCTTTTTTTGTTTGTTGTTGTAGTTGTTTTTGTTTGTTTTTTGTTTTTGTTATTGTTTTTTTTGTGGGTTCTTTCTTTCTTTCTCTTTTCTACTATTTGGGGGGGGGGGGGGGGGGTGGTTCTTTTTTGTATCCTTTCATCCTCCTCCTCCTCCTCCTTCTTCTTCTTCTTCTTCTTCTTCTTCTTCTTCTTCTCCTCCTCCTCCTCCTCCTCCTCCTCCTCCTCCTCCTCCTCCTCCTTCTTCTCTTTCTTTCTTTCTTTCTTTTTTATTTTTCCTTGTTTTTTGTTTTGTTTTGATTGGGTTTTTGGTAATTTTACTTTTACATCTTTTTTTTTTCCTTTCAATTAACACAATTTCGCATTATCTTATAGAGAAATAAAATTAACCTCACCAAATATATAAAATTCCACCATTAACCTTAGAGGACAATGTGATTTTCTTTTCAATCATGAAAGAAAGGAAGAGATAGATAGATAGATAGATAGAGAGAGAGAGAGAGAGAGAGAGAGAGAGAGAGAGAGAGAGAGAGAGAGAGAGAGAGAGAGAGAGAGAGAGAGAGAGAGAGA
Source organism: Berghia stephanieae (assembly GCF_034508935.2). NCBI lineage: Eukaryota > Metazoa > Mollusca > Gastropoda > Nudibranchia > Aeolidiidae > Berghia > Berghia stephanieae. Next base: position 129,210,860 of record NC_088360.1, on the reverse strand, counting down.
TGTTTTTGTTTTTGTTTTTAAGGGTTTTACGGCGCTTGCAACACAGTAAGGTCATATCAGCGCCAGTAAAAAGGAAGAAAAAGGGATAGTAAAAAGTTGTAGAATTACAAATATAACACCCAAGAAAAAGTAAGACATTGGGAACAAATAGGGATCAGATGTAGATTCCGAGTGCACACCATCACAGTACTTAGTTTGAGATCACCTAAAAGTTTCATCCAGACACAAGCACAGGTCCCAACTAAGAGGGACACACTCAAATGTTTACAAATCATATAATATAATATGTAAACTAAACATAATACAATGCATAACAGAGAGATGATTTACAAGGAAAAAAAAATATCATCTCCCAAAACAATAACAATGCATTCAACTGTTTCCCTCCCAGCCAAGGAACTCCGGCAAGGATCAGGAAAAAACTAAGTAATCTCATTCCAAGACAATGACAGGAAACAATTGGAAAACGGGTATGGGGGGATAGAAGACACAGCATGTACCTCCCTGCCCACTATGGGAGAGAGAGAGAGAGAGAGAGACAGAGAGAGAGAGAGAGAAAGAGAGAGAGAGAAAGAGAGAGAGAGACAGAGAGAGAGAGAGAAAGAGAGAGAGAGAGAGAGAGAGAGAAAGAGGAGCGAGAGAGAAAGAGAGCGAGAGAGAGAGAGAGAGAGAGAGAGAGTCAGAGAAGATATATATATATATTATATATATATACATATATATATATATATATATATATATATATATATATATATATATATATATATTCTTTTGTTGTTGTTTTTTTATATACCTGGAGAACTTTGACATCTATTCGGACCATTTGGCATTACTTTATTTCATTTCGATTTATTTTGCTACTTGTTTTGTATTTTTTTTATCAAAATTAATCTGGCAATCCTGCTAAATATTATGGCCTAGACGCCTCCTACCGTGTAATCACGGAACAAAGAGACGCCCATCAAACAAGTTTAATTTGCCATTCAAATAATCCCTGTCTCTCAATCTATACATAGATTATAGACCTAAATGGAACACGTATAATGCCATTGCACAGGGATCCGTGAACGCGTAACCAGATAAACAAGATGAAGACGCTGTGTGGTTTGAAATGATTTATGGAGGGTTTTATACCTTTAAAGAAACGTCAGCTGTAATACAACGCAATGTCCAATAAATAGTGATGCTATGCGTTTAGTTAACAATAACAAAATTCATAAACATCCGCCAGTCGGATATAACGTATCAACAAACAAAACTATGTGTAACCTTAAACGTTTATAGATAGAACGAAGATGACGTCACTCAAGCCATTGTTATTGCTTTTTTACACCCATGTTTGTGAATAATTGACAATTAGATAACCACGCCTCTCGGCGTTATGACAGTCGTCATAATGTAAACAATGGCAGTGATTCGTAGACACAGCAAACTACACATGTTTTACTATAGATGGTTTGTGTTTAAGGAAAATGCCCCCTGTTTTACCGCGTGATTAATAGAACCAACACAGAAAGCTATGTGTAAACTTGGACGTTTATAATATGATCGAGACCAGTCAGAGCCAAAAAGCTCATTGCATCCGCAAGCCGAATATAGATGATGTACGCATGAATAAGAAACTCACAACATAACCATCCGGAAATATAACAAACGAAACACACTAAACTATTTGTAACCTTGAAGGTTTATATAGTCTGGTTAATACAGTTGAGTGGAAATTACTCATAAACATGTATGGAAAAAAACAAACAAACAATAATAAAGACCTGAGTGATGTCGACTTCGTTCTATCTATGAAGTACCAACACACAAAACTATGTGTAACGTTAAACATATTTAGTCTGATTAATACAATTTAGTGAGAACTACTCATAAAACTGGCTTGCTAAAAACAATAACAAAGAGCTGAGTGACGTCAATTTCGTTCCTTCTGTAGAAGGAATGGAGTCTGGCGTCATCCGGCTCTTTGTTATTGTTTTTAGATCGCCAGTGAAATATCTCTTATAAATGTTTAAGGTCAAATTTTAGTGTGTTGATATCATTATTATTCTGGAATGAATTGGTGAGTATTTCACTAAAACGTACCACAAATAATCAAAGCACTATTGATGTCATGCATTTGAGTAAACCACCCGACACCTCCTCAGTCAGACCAAACGTACCAAGACACAAAACTATGTGTAACCTTAACGTTTAGAGAAGGAATGAAGTTGACGTCACTCATCTTTTTGTTAATGTTTAGACCTCCGTGTAAGTGATTAGTTCTCACTAATGTCTATCAATCAGACTACAAATGTTTAAAGTTATACATAGTTTGGTGTGTCGATACGATTCATCAGACTGGTGAGTATTTTTCCTGAAGGCATACCAACAACAGTCTGAGAGAATTTCGCGAGAAACTAACGGCCAAATGGCGGTCTAAAATCATTCACAAAAAGCTGAGTGACGTAAATTTCATTCATTCCTAAAGATAGTCTCAAAACGTAGCCTTCACAAACCAAGAGCCTGGTTATGGCTAATGGCCCATTAAGACGTACAGACTTTTTGTACATGGTCCGACGGACATAGATTAGACGATGTGGGTCACCGTGAATCGACAAATGTCGACGAGAGAAGTTGCGTTTAGACTTACAGACAATTGCTCCGCGTCGGATCTGGTACATCGTACTTCCGCTGTCAATATTTGGACACTGTGTGTGTGCGCGTGTGTGTGTGTGTGTGTGTGTGTGTGTGAGTACAAATAAATTAGTGAACTTCACTCACTCAATAGATAGTATGCAGATGACGTCACTCAGGCCTTTGTTATTGTTTTTGCCATCCGCGTTTGTGAGTTGTTCTCACTAAACTGTATTAACCAGACTATAAAAGTTCATGGTTACACAGAGTTTGTGTGTTGGTCCGTTATACTTCCGGATGACAATGTTGTGAACTCCTTGGCCAAGCGCATTCTATCTATAGAGAGAAACCCCTTCCTTCGTTTGAAGTAAGAGGGACTTCAGTGAAAACTAATCACCCACGGTCAACACGAAAACAGAAATATATCAGGTGGCTCTTGATATCAGGAGCTTGGGCGGACATCCGTCGGGCGCGATTGAAATTCCTCGTTTACAAGCTCAGTTTTCGTGAGTTTGGTCCATTATCCACAATTTGTGGAAATCCGTCGGACCGTGTACGAAAAGTCTATACGTTTAAATTGACCATTAGGCTGGTATTGTAATGTCATTTAGGTTAGTACATCGCCAAATAAGTTGTTATTAGTGCTCAAGGATACAGCTGATCCCATTGGTTGTACTATGAATATTACTCACCATTCGCTTTCTTTTGGTCGTCTGACCTTGTATTTTGACGTCATTTTTTTGATCAGTGTCAGACTATGACTTTACAAAGGCTCCGGTCAGTCCGAAGCCTTTTCATTTTCACATTTTTGTTAGTATGTTTAAGGCTTTAGGCAGCCCAGAGAGCTCAAACCAACAGAAACACTAAAATGAAAACTAAACATGCCACCCGTTACCCATTATTGCTATTTCTTTTCGACTGAGCCAATGGTGTCACCGGTCAGGTACTCATTTACACCTGAGTATGGTGAGTGAATGCGAATAAAGAACATTTACCGAAGAACCAACTCAACTATGCTCAACTTGAACCTTAGATGCACTTTTGGAAACTTCATTTAAAAACAGCAAATAATAAACAAACATACAAAAAAAAGGATGTGTTTTAAGTGTAATCGACTGTGTTTTTAAACCCTTCAAAATGCATTCGTACCTTGCCCGCGGATCAATCGATACTGGAAGCCATCTATTTTCTCTTTATCTTCTTAAAATCTTCCAGTTTGTCGCTCATCTTCCTACTTTGTCTCGCCATCTTAACTCAAGATTAATTCCGATCCGATGGCTTCAGCGAAACAAAACACCGAGCTAGAGGTAAATAATAAAATGATGGTTAAGAAAGAACAGTAAACACAGAGTTCACTGTCTGACTCCTCTCAAGTTCCTGTCCGATTTTAACTGTCGTATTCTGGAAAGAGACGTATTCGGAAATTTGGCCAGAAAACTTGTTCTTCAAATATCGGATCGATTTAAATTACCCTCATCTTGGCCAGAAATCTCAAACCTGGGACCTCGCGAGGTCCAATGATTGAGAGTTTTTTTTTTTTTTTTTGCCAAGATGAGGGTCATTTAAATCGATAAAATATTTGAAGGACGAGTTTTCTGGCCAATTTATTTTTTTAATACGAGTCTTTTCAGAGTGCGCGCAGTTAACTGGTTAACGCTTACTTCGCAAATTATTATCACCCATGTGCAAACAAGCAACACACAAACACACACACACACACACACACACACACATAAATACGCAATAATTTTTTAAAAGAAATACAAAACAGTACAGTGGTCACAATTCTGTTTTATAAATAAAAACAATGTAGGAAAGGACTGGGGTCACGCAAAAAAAAAAAATTTAAAAAAATTAAAAAAACAAATTTATCCCAAAATTGTAATTGCAATAACGATAATAGCAACAACAACAACAGCAAATAATAATAATAATAATAATAATAATAATAATAATAATAATAATAATAATAATAATAATAATAATAGCAACAAAAATGACGACGACGACGACGATGATGATGATATGATGACGACGACGTAAATGTCAATAATACATACACTAATAACAATGCACAGCAGGTCAACGCCTCATCTGCTGCTGCTGGCATTGTCGGTAGACTTGAATTACAACCAATGACATTAACACTAGACTGGTCAGGATACAGCATCAAGCGATATTGAACTTGATACTTCCATCATACTGCCGTACTTTGAAAAAAAAAAACACATTAAAAAAATATGGGCCAGATAAAAGGTCCGTCAAATATCGATTAAAATGTCTCTCATTTTGTCAACATTAAAAAAAATGTAAAAAACTCTCAAAACTGTGAGTTAAGGAAGTGACGTAAAGGAAGTGACTTCAAGAAAGTCCCAGATTTGAGGTTTTCACACAATGAGGGTCATTTTAATCGATCGATATTTGAAGGACGCTTTGATTTATTTTTAGAGTTGGCATTACAGTTAGGCCACGTGTCCACCCTACGGAAACGACCAATAAACAACCATTTAAAAAATTATTTTTAAAAAACAATTTATTTATTTATTTATTTTTTTTTTGGGGGGGGGGGGGGGGTTGTTGTGCATTTGGCAAAATGGTCGGATCGTTCCTTTTACCTGTGTCCACCGAGACAGAAACGACACGACCCGTTTATTGGCCAGCTATAGTGGTAGAAGTAGTAGTAATGGTAATGGTGGTGGTGGTGGTGATTGATTATGTACTTAATTATCTATTTAATTTTTTATCATATTCTATACATTTAAACTGGCAAAGACCGCACCTCGTTAATTGTCATTACCAGTTTTTGAAATTGCAAATTAAAGCTAAAGATAAGTATATTATATAAATTGTATCATTTCGAATCCCACAATCGATACTGCTGTATCGTGGTGATGAATTGCAACATTGTAGCTGTAACTGTACACAGTTTAAAAAAAAATAATTTCAAAATTTCCAAACAATTTATTCTGTCGGCACACGTTTGTGTGTGTGTGTGTGTATGTGTGTGTGTGTGTGTGTTTGTGTGTGTGCATGAGCGCGCGGGCATGCGTGTGTTTGTGTGTGTGTGTGATTTGTTACACCACGATTTGTCTCCAAAAACCTCTTTCTTTTTAGCATAAAAAGAGACTGAGAAAATCCAGTTAATTACTGGCTTGTAATCAACAGATCAGGGTCATCGTATTGAATTCCAATGAAATGAAAGGAAACCAAAACCCACGGAATAATCTCATCGATAATTACATACAGGGATACTATAATAAAAGCCTGTCAGTTTGAACTTTTAAACTTTCGTTCTGGTTTAATTAATGAGTATAATATACCAGTTCGTGAGACAAGCGAGAAGTGATAGTACACCATAATCCTGCTGCTACTCTTTTTTAAAAAAATATAATAAAACACGTACTATTAAAAACTTGGCCGGAAAACTCGTCCTTCAAATATCGATCGATTAAAATTAACCTTATCATGCCAAAATTTCTCAAACCTGGGACTTCGTAATTAAAATAATCATCATCTTGCCTAAATAAATCATCTCAAACCTGGGACTTCGCGATTAAAATGGCCTTTATCTTGTCCAAAACTCTTAAGCCTGGGATTTTATTAGTTTTCTGGACAAAATATAAAAAATGTGTTGATTTGCTTGTTTTGTTTTCTTTTCTTTTGAGAGTAGGGCACAGCGGATAAAATATCAAGTCTTGAATGGCAATGTGGTATAAGATGCACTTGCAGCATGCGACATACCAATGTCATTTCAGCGACTAGTAAAAGAAATTGAGCCTGTATATAGCGCAATATCAACTAAATGTCTCAAAGCGCTTCACAAGGTGTCACAAGCCAACAGAACTCAAGCATCTAAGGCGTTATTGCAATTTTTTTTTTGGACACAGACAAGGCTGTTACAGGCGAGATACTCATTTTACACCACAGTAAGGTGAGAGAATAAGAGTAATGAGCCTTTTTCCAAGGATTCAACTTTCCGTCGCCGAGAACGAGGCTCGAACCCAGGGACCTACTGGTCCGCAGGCGAGTGTCATAACACAAAACCACAAACCCTATAAAAATAAGATGACAAAAGACGAAATTTTGGATAAAAACGCATGTCTGTGATTAGGAGTCAAAGAGGAGATAACACATCATGGATGTAGATAAAGGAACTAGCCCAGGGGGGGTGAAAGTGGCACAGATAGGAAAGCCAGCCATGATCGATTTTCACCAAGGCAAAGAAGGGAGGAGCTGAGACTGGTCTGAGGATGGGGGAAGGGGGGGGGGGGTAGAGGGGTGAAGAGAAGGACAGTAAAGAATGGTGGTTGGGTCGGGGCGGGGAGGAGGGGGGAGTGGAGAAATAGGGTGAAGGAGAGGGGGTGGAAGCTACTGATTAGACCAGAATCGAGCATCGATGAGCTAGTTTAACCCTTTCATGGCGGGACGATTTCTTTTCAAATCATACATTTTCACTGTATCTCCATCATTTGAGCGAGCTAGGTCTCGTTTCAATAATTAGATGAGAGGGAGTGGCGGGAGAAATGTGGGTAATAGAATGGGATGATGACACCGCTACCTCGAGTTCATACCAAGTAGGTGAATCAGTCAGACCGCAATTTGTGGAGTATTTTTTACAATATTTTGAAACATTGACTTGGGAAAATTATTGCCACACTTGAAGACACCAGCAATATTTTTATATTTGGGCAGCCTGTGTTAAAATCGTGAGTAATGCTCAGGCTGGTTATGGGTGGAAGAGATAGAGGGGCGAGCGGGGGGAAGCAACTGATTAGACGAGAATCTCGCATCTATAATTACATTGATGAGACATGCAGCCTGTTATTAACATCCAACTGTACGTCTAAACGGAACTTCTCTCGTTGACATATATTATGTCGACTCACGGTTACCCACACCCACCACGTCTAATCATATGATTGTCGGACCGTATAGATGGTATGCGCTTGGCTAAGAATCTCATAACATTGCCATCCGGAAGTATAACGGACCAACACACAAAACTGTGTGTATCCATGAACGTTTATAGGCGGGTTAATACAGTTCAGTGAGCATTACTCATGAACGCGGATGGCAAAAAACAATAACAAAGACCTGAGTGACCTCATCTTCGAACTATCTATAGGAAAAGTCTGTACGTCCAAATTCGCCACACTCGGGATCAGTAAAAACTAATCACCAACGATCATCTGTCGTCAACACGAGGACATGAAAATATCAGGCGGCTCCTGCTATCGGGAGCTTGGGAGGAAATCCGTCGGACAAGATTGAAATTCCTTGTTTACCCGCTCAGTTTTCAGTCCATTATCCACGTCTTGTGGAAATCTGTCGCCCGTTTACGAAAAGTCTGTACGTCTAAATAGGCGTTAGTGAAATGTGGAACAAAAATATCCCTGCTTTAGGCCTGGAGGGAGGGAGTGGGGGAATAATGTCGGCTCAGACATTCGGGCCCAATTTGAGTTGTGTTAAGATTCGCAAACAAGCACGAGAGAAAAATAAAAGCAATAAAACACGATTTCTTTCAAATGAACGTCCAAGTCACATCGCTGTTACTGCAAACGTTGTTAGTATAAGCTCGAATCCAGCCAGTAATAAGTTACAGTTTCGTCATTATGACAACAGTATCAAGACGTCATAGAACCCCAAAAAGTCAAATCGCTGTAACTGTTTTAAGTATGAATTCACAGCCCGAAGACGGTTCAATGTGTCGTGTGATAGAACCCAATCGTCACATTGCCGTGACTGTTGTTAGTGGAAATGACTCCCGTTGGTAATTCATCATGAAGACGAATTCACTTCAAAACATGGAGGGGTTAATGTATTATGTGCGGAAACATCGATATGGAAAATATGGGACACCATATTGGTCAAATGATATAGATACCCTTACTGGTCAAATGAATATAGATACCCAAATGGTCAAATCGTTATAGATACCCAAGGTCAAATCAAATTTTAGTACCTAACTGGTCAAATTATTGTTATGTTAGTTTAAATCAGACTCGGATAATGTGTTTTTGTTTCATAATAAAAAACAAACCCAAAACACGGCTCATGGGTTATGAAAGAACCCATTAGTCAATCGGTAACGTTGTTAGTATGAAATCACCCCCCACGGTTATGCGGTAAGATTATCAAAAAACGCCAAAAACACGGTCATGTGTTACGAGATAGAACCGCATCTTGTCACATCGTTGTTACTGTTGCTGGTATGAAATTACACCCCGCCGGTAATGGGTTACAGTTTCATGAAACAAATTCACTTAACGCTTAGCCGCTCAATGTGTTATGTCTTGGAAGTTTGATCGGACCTAAGCGATGAACTGGCATGTCGATGTTTGATTTAAAGATTTCCAAAAAATGGGGGAAAAATTCCAATTTGGAGATTTCACGAATATTTTAAAAAAGTCAATTTTGTTTTGTTCTTTTTTAAAGTAAATAATTTGATATAGGGTTGTTTATCTGAGGTAGATACAAAGAGGAAAGGGAGACAGAAGGGCTCCCTCTCTCTCACACACAAAAAACACAACCGAGGGGGGCGGGGGGGGGGGAGAGAGGGGAAGAGAGAAGAAGGTGAGAGTGAGGAGAGGAGAGAGAGAGGAGAGAGCAAGAAAGCGAGTATAGTAGATGGGGAGGGAGAGAAAGAAGAAAAAAGAGAGGAACGGGCAACCATATCACTGTCTACTTTTTAAACAAATCGATCAAAAAATCGTAAATTAAAAAAAAAAGAAATGGAAAACGCCTTGGGTTAAAAAAAAAAATAATCAGATCAAAAAGTTGCCAACGACAAACACGGCCTATTTTGAGGCAAAAATTTCTTTCCTTTCATTTTGGCCGAAAAAAAAAAAAATTAAAATCACATACGATCGATCCAAATAATCATCAACTAAAAACTAAATCCAAAACTCGGAGATTAAAAATATCCTCAAGTTTGAGAGTTTTTCAAAGTTGATGGTTTTTTTTTAATCGATCCAATTTCGAATGAAGTAAAAGTTTTTGGCCAATTTTGTGACCTTTTTGGGTTAAAGGGATCGGAAGACAAAGAACGGTCTCCGTAAAAGGGCAATAGCTAATAAAAACTGGCATTGCTATTTTTAAAGGCTAAACTTGGGCCCAAATTGCCAAAACAACTAAAAAAAAAAAAGACCAAAACAAAAAAAAAAAACAAAAAAAAAGTAAAAAAAGAATAAAAATGATGTAAAAAGCTGAAGAACATATCAAAATAAAAAGTGAAACATTTTGGAAACCGGCATTGGTAAGAAAAACTTGAAAAGGTGTTATGAAAAACCCTCCCAGCGTGGAAAAATAAGGAGAAAATACCTAAAAGATCTGCCTTTCATCGATGGGAATCGAATTCGAACCACCCGGTTACCGGATCGGGCGTTTGACAGAATCAAATGAGGAAAATGCTTTCTTCCCTTGTGTCCTTAGCGCCAGCACACAAAAAATATAATGTTTTGTTTTTTGTTTTTATAATATATATAAATAATATATATAAATGTATATATATATTTATTCATTAAAAAAAATGGAAATTTGTTTACAACGTGGAAAGATAAAAATGTATAAACACAAGTTGAGAATCTATGGCGAAGGTTTGTCACGGCGCTTGCGACACATTTAGGTCATTTCAGCTCCAGTGAAAAGGGAGAGAAAAAACAAGATTTTTTGATTGAAGACAAAGGGTAATGGTTCAAATAGAGAACGCTGTAGATTCCAAAAGCATGGCATCAATGTAATAATTTGAGACATCTAAAGTTTATTTCCAGACAAGCATGGGATCCCACTAAGAGGAACACACCTGGTGTTTACAGGATCGTTCAAAAAAAGTAAAAAGTACAGGACTAACAGAGAGTTATTTCAAGGTTAAAAAACATAAATCCCCAAAAATAGTAAAAACATTTGGGCTGTTTCCCTCCCCCCCAAGGACCCCGTCCAGGGAAAGTCGTAACCAGTAATTCATTTTAAGGACAAAGACAAAAATCAAGTTTGAAAACAGTACAAAAAGGGGTAAGAAACTGTATTTTGTAATTGACTCCCTGCCGTGGTAGAAAAAACACTCTAATGAGAACAATAAATAAGAAAAATTTTCAACGGGCTTGATGCTTCAGAGAACAAAACTCAAAAAATTGCACCGTCATTAAAACTGTTGTGGTATACAGAACTCAAATTTGGTTTTGTGCAAACGAATTTATAAAAATGAAGTTAAGTAAAATACTCCGATTTTACCCTCCAGATCAAAACGTACCTTAATCATTTTAGTATAATTCGAGGTAATTTAGAGAGACCTTATAACCTTCGTGGTTTTAAAAAAAAGCAACAAAGAGAGGTTGTGACGACCTTTATTCATTTTGTATGCCACGAAACTGTTTCTTGTTGGCTATGGTCTCTTATTTAATTTTTTACCTGTAAGTAAAAGAAAATAAGCCCACGATTTGGCATCATTAAAATGAAACACGGGAATTGAAAAAAAAATGCATGGATATGACGGGTACCGGTCCCATATCATCATTTTGCATTTTGAAAAAAAACTTTTCAAAATATTTCTTTGTAAGAGAATAAAGTGAATTTTAGTTGATTGTCAGACTTGATCGTTGCAACAACCAAAACAACAACAAATAAGAACAACAAAAAACAAAAAAAAAACTAAAAAAAAAACAAAAGTCAAGGGATGGGAACGAACAAAAATGGTTTTTAAAAGTTGTACCCTGAACCATCAAAATTTATTCACTCAATAGAAAAAAAAGGGTTTTGACAAAAGAGGGGGATTTTAAAAAATGCCCCCCCCCCCCCAACACCCCAAAAAAAAACACCACACCACCACACACCACAACAACAGTCCCTGTGCGCGCAAAACATACTTGGATTATGTTCAATTTTGAAAAGTTACTGCAAATATGACACAACCCCCTTTTAAAAAACATATTCCCCCAAAAGTAAATGATAGCTTTAAAAAAATTTTTCCCGAAAAATGATTTCACCCAAAAACCCCATTCCCTACTGGGCCGTCGAATCAATCCCCCATATAATTTATTAAATAAATATGTTTTTCAGCTTCGAGCCACTAAAAAGCCTTTTTGGTCGAACAATTTTTTCTTTTCTTGGTGTTGTTTGTCTATTTTCAAAAGAAGTTTTTTTTAGGTTGAGGTCACGTGAGAAGAAGGAGGGACAGTCAGATAATTAGTTTTTACA
>NC_088360.1:129177130-129198950 GCF_034508935.2 Berghia stephanieae | reverse complement strand
CTATATCGGTTGTTTACCCGAGTTACTTTTACTTCCTTCCATAGTGGGCAGAGAGGCACTTACTGTGTGTTCTATCTCCCTTAGCGGGTGGTTGGATGGGAGCATCACCCTTGAATCATATACCTATGATGTTCGCATGGGTGTAGGATCCGATAGTGATGTCGTTTCTTCTTCTCTTTACTAGCCTATCCTGCTTCTTTGGTTTGTGATTGTATTTTTGACAGGGGATATTTTTTTTTTCTGTAAATCTCCTGCCTGTTTGTTCTTGGTTATTTATAATTTAGCTTATGATTTTGATTTACATTTGTACTATTTTTGTTAGATTGCTTGTTTTTTTGTTTCAGCGGTCTCTCATATAACCTCATTTGTGTTGGAAGAGACCTAAAGCAATAAACAAAATATCTCCCTTATATATCTGTCTGCCAACTCACTCTCTGTCTTTGTCTTGGAATGAGATAACTTGGTTTTGTCCTCGCCGGATACTCTAGCTGAGAGGGAAACAGTCAAATGTATAGTTAGTTTTGAGAGATGATATTTTTTTCCTTGTAAATCATCTCTGTTATACACTGTATTATGTTTTCTATATTATATACGATTTGTAAAACATTTGAGTGTATTTCTCTTAGTGGGGACCTGTGCTTGTGTCTGGATGAGACTTTTAGTGATCTCAAACTAAGTACTTTGATAATGTGCTCTTGGAATCTACACCTGTTTCTTATTTGAACCAATTCCCCTTTGTCTTACCTTTTCTTGGGTGCTTTAATTGTAATTCTAGAACTTTTTTTTTTTTTTAATGAAGCTTACATCAACATTTTACTGCGGATCCGACAATGTCGATATATTCATCCCCAACTCTAATAATTGTGACCTGTCATCTTCAAATGTATTGTCTGGTTCAACGTTTTGCTAAAAATAGTTCAGTCCCAATAGCTGTTTGTAGAGCACTTGCTTCTCGTACAAATGGACTGAGAATGATCCCGGGTGAAGGCTAGATTTTTTTCTGACCCCCTCCTCCACCAAGCAGTGATTGGGTAGCTGGGTCTAATAGATCTGGTTGAAAACTCTTTTCAAAGCAGTCTTGGTAGTGATGATGATGTGGTGGTTGTAGAAGTAGTGGTGGCAATGATGATGTGGTGGTGGTTGTAGTAGTCGTGGTAGTGATACGATGGTGGCTGTAGTGGTAGTGATGATGATGTGGTTGTAGTAGTGGTAGTGGTTGTAGTAGTAGTGGTAGTGATGTTGATAATGATGTGGTTGTGGCTGTTGTAATAGTAGTAGTGATGATGTGGTGGTTGTAGTACTGGCATGACAGCTTTATGCATCGCTTGCAGCCGTAAAAAATATCACTGATTTGCATTGGGGCCGCAAAATCTGCAATCTTTTTTTTCAAAGAATAAAACATAACAATAATAATTATATTTAAAAAAAAAAATAATTAAAAACATAACGACGAATTTTTTTCCTTTTAATTTGATAGCTTGTGTAGAACGTGAAAGAATTAATCAAGAGTAGTTTCTATTTTACTATCTCATTTTCTTCCATTCCTTCTTATTGGCGCCGATATGACTTTACAGTTACAGTTGCAAGCGCTGAGAAACCCTTAAAAAAAAACAACAAATACCTTTCTCGTTCATTAACTAATTATTATGGGTTTTTAGGGAAATTAATCGCAAAATTTTGCTGTTTTTAGCTTGCAAAATTTGGGATTTTATTTTGCAAAAAAACGCCATGTCAGGTAGTATTAGTGGTAATGATGATGGTGACTGTAGTAGTGGCAGTGACTATGATGTGGTGGTAGAGGTGATGGGGGTCGGGTACCCTTGAAGTAGCAATATATGACCTCATTGGAATTTGACAGAAGCTGCCCGTAACCTGGAATTTTTTGCTCCAGACCTCTTTCAAGCATGAGGACTGGTTTAAATTCAAATGAGAAGCAGAAATAGATCAGAAGAGACATCTTTTGTGTTCAGTCACAGAGATAAATTGTTTGTTTTTGTTTTAAGAGTTTTACAGTGCTTGCGATACATTAAGGTCATATCAGCGCCAGTAAAAAGGAAGAAAATGGGATAGTAATAAGTTCTAGAATTACATTAAAGCACCCAAGAAAAAGTAAGACAAAGGAGAATTGGATTAAATAGGGAACTGATGTAGATTTCAAGAGCACACTATCGAAGTACTTAGTTTGAGATCACCTAAAAGTCTTATCCAGTCACAAGCACAGGTCCCCACTAAGAGGAATACATTCAAATATTTACAAATCATATATAACATGTAAACAAAACATAATACATTACATAACAGAGAGATGATTTACAGGGAAAAAAATATCATCTCCCAAAACTAACTATACATTTGACTGTTTCCTCTCACTAGGGGTATCCGGTCAGGACAAAACCAAGTAATCTCATTCCAAGACAAAGACAGAAAGCTAGTTGGAAAACAGATGGCACAGTAAGTACCTCTCTGCCCACTATGGGAGGTCAGGAACCCCACCCAGTCAGAGATAAATTAATGGAGAGCTTTCGCTGTAGAGAAAAACAGCCGAAGCTGTGATGTTGGTTGACCTTGCAAGCAGAAGACACTGCAACAAGGAATGGCAAAAACAACCCCAAATCTCATAATTGAGCTTTGCTCTCATAATTTAATTCTTCAAGTTATAAACAAACAGGACAGATAAAGGTAACAATTTGTTTATTATCAAAACAGGTAAACTAGCAATCTATCAAATTCAATCTTAACATCAATATAACAATGGCAAACATAGATCATCAGTTATTTAATTTCAGCTTTACACAATTTACACCTTTTCTGTCAGTAAAAATGTTTGAATCACCAGGCGCTTAAAGAGTGAATTTTTCCAAATGACACTGCTATAAATAATAAATAAAGGTCCCTTTATTCATCTCCGAGGTGACTTGCTCAAGGCCACACAGCACAGCGGGTATTAAACCTGGTACCTCTCGGGGTATGAAGCAAAGAGCATACCGCTGAACCATACCGTCCCACCTATTCATGTTTTAAAATTAAAATAAAACTTAAAAGAGTTGATGTTTACAATCGACAGCACTAATGCTAATGAGTCTGATGTTGATAAGTGATAGTGCTATACTAAAGAGGCTGATGTTTACAAGTGACAGTGCTATACACTGCAGTCCGCAAAACAGCAACACAAACATTTGTGTAATCTATTTGTTATCCTCCTTTAATAAATACATATCCCCTGAAAGAAAGCCCAACTTCCTGTTAAGCTTGGCTAAACTAAGAGTGAGGTTTTTTCCCTCAACTATTATTTGTCGTTTGAGTCATCTTTCCTATGCAACAGGATACGATGATCTACAAGCAGGGAAAGGCCGAGTGAGAATGAAAATAATGAAAAAATATTTGAGATAGTGGAGACCACTACAAATTCCTACCAAAAATACAAGCATCGCTAAAAATCACTGATAGTGATTGTCTTTAAGGGTTTTACGACGTTTGCTACACATCTTGGTCATTTCAGCACCAGTAAACAGGAAAAAAATAGGATAGAACATTCTAGATTTACAACCAAAAGTACTCATTATAAGTAAGAAAAAAGGGAATGGTTCAAATAAGGGACAGTTGTAGATTCCAAGTGCATATTATCAGTGTACTTAGTTTGAGATCACCCGTCTCATCCACACATAAAATAGCACCCCATTAGGAGGAATACACTCCAATGTTTACAAACCATTAATATATTCAAAACAAAAAAAAAGCATAATACATAACAGATGATTTACAAGGGGGGAAAAATCTAATCTCCAAAAAACGAATTCTACACATTTGACTGTTTCCCTCTCAGCAAGGGTCAGGACAAAACCAATGATCCCATTCCAAAACAAAGACAAAAAAAAAAAACATATAGGAGGATAGATGACACAAGTGACCTCCTGGCCACCATGGGAGGTCAAAAGACCCCATCCAGGATTGTAACAATAAATATAACACAACTACACATAACTAAGCCCTCACAAAACAAAACGCCTGCCACAAAGCCCATCCATTGGTCTCCTCACCAAAACATCTCGGAGATGCTAGATAAATCATATCTGCCAGTGGTGAAATTTCAAAAAAAGGAGGAAGATCATTGGGAAAAAAATTTACATACAATTGAAAGATATGACACATCTGCCCCTATTCGATTTTGGAACATTTCACATAAAAAGTCTCTTTGGTAAGAAGACCACTTAAACTTAGCACACATACCAGAAAAGTCTTTTATGGAAGGCTGCATTGTTTTTTTATGTGCATGATGGCAGAAATCACCATGAATATCGAAAAGCCAGCTGATCAGAATGTCTTAGGGGGGAAAAAAGCGTGGAAATCCGCAAATTAGAGGACATTTGGCGGCTTTGTAAATCCAAAGATACAGTGCAACCTCTGGATGACATTCCTGAATAACAACCACTGGATAGTGAGTGACCCTGATTTTATTTTTGCTATGTATGCTACTACTACTAGTAAAAAAAAAATCCCCCAAAATAACGAATATATATCTTAGTAAAACCCCTGTTTAGAGACATTGTTATAACAATAATCGGCACTTGATACCCGAGCATCATCACCTCGTACTCTTAACCAATATAAAAAAAACTTTTTTACTTCTCTCAATGAGATCGCTTTGTTACCAACCAATCAGAACACATGTTTACGACACTGGCAATTGGCGCCAGTTATATAGAACCACAGCAAAAGAAGTTGGAACTCTCAAGGGTCCATTAACCTTCCGCTAGCTACCTGCATGAGGTCAGTGGAGGTTAACTGATATCAGACAATGCCATGTCCATTGGGGGCAATTATGGATATTTATGGTCTTATCTGATATTATTGTGGCTAACACCTAGTTTGCTTTTAATATCACATGACATGGATCAACTAGTTTTAAGTTTGCTCTAAAGGGTTTTACGGCGCTTGTAACACATTTTAGGCATATCAGCGCCAGTAGAAAGGAAGAAAATTGGATCGTAAAAACATTCTAGCTTTTCAATCAAAAGGACTTTAGGAAAAAGTAAGACAAAGGGGAATAGTTAAAATTGGGAACAGATATAGATTCCAAGAGCACACTATCAGTGTACTTATGTAAGTTTGAGACCACCTAAATGTCTCACCTAGACACCCGTAAAAGATCCCACTAAGGGGAACACACTCAAATGTTTACAAATCATATGTTAAAAATAAACAATAACTTCCTAACAGAGAGACGATTTACAAGGAAAAAAATATCATCTCCCCCCAAAAAACATAACTATACATTTGACTGTTTCCCTCCCCGCTAAGGACTCTGGTCAGAGTCAGGACAAAACTAAGTAATCTCATTCCAAGACAAAGACAGAAAGCAATTGGAAAACAGATATAGGGGTGTAGAAGACAGCAAGTACCTCCCTGCCCACTATGGGAGGTCGGGAACCCCACCCAGTGTGTGCCTTCCCATTAGCATTTTTAGGATACCAGGATTCAGAAAGTCCTTATAGCTCTCTTCTACTTCCCGTTAATATACATTGGTAATTCAAACACATACACATTATAAAATTTGTATATATACAGCAAATATGAGAAATGGCATCAATGATGAATGAGGATGAATAATGGCATGACAGATGAAGGAAATGTGCATCAGCTTTTTCTGAATCCTTTCAAGATAGGGTATATATTTTCAAATGCTTCGTAGATCTCTGTTCGAACTTTAGCACCTGTAAAAGAAAAGAAAAAAAATTCTAACCACAATACAAATTATCCTTGATATCAAAGCTCACAGTAGTCAATAAAAAGTGCTTAAAAAAACAAAACATGACAAGTTATGTAATGTCCAATATAATACTTGAGGGTCTGAATAGATCAGTTGGTAGTGTACTCGCTGCGCACATAAAAAGGAACCAAGATCAATTCTGGGTGAAAACAAGACTTTTCTCTGACCCCCCCTGTCCACACAACAGTAATTGGGTAGCTGGGACTGGTGGAAAATACTTTGTAATAGACAAGTGTCCTATCCAAAGGATACCAAGCAATTGCTATTGTTTCATCTAAACCAGAATAAACTCTGACTCAACAGGCCTAATGGCTCTGAAGGACAACTAATATAATACTATTCTTTTTACGCCCTCTGCCATGCCACCGTTAGATATCATCACCTAGGCATTCCATGAAGGAATATAGATAATCCATCATACTAGATGTCTGACGTCACAGGAATCGCCAATGGTGTCCAAAGTTTAATGCCTTCCATAATAAAAATATTCCTTTTCTCTCCTGAAAAGCTTCATCAACCATTCATTTTCCTTCCAAACCTCAGATTGAAATATACAGAAGATTATTTCTGAACATTTTGACCTAAGTTTTGGTGCCAAGCAAGAGACAATTTAGGCAAATTCCCTGTCACTATTTTGTATTAATTAACAGTCATTCATCAAAAAGGAAATTGGGCTTACAAACTTAAAACACAAGGATGAAAAATGAAACATTATAAAATATTGGTATATATAAGGTTATAGAGCAAAATAGTAAATAACATGGATTTATTAATACAAACTTGGGTAGTGTTGGACCCACCTGTCAATACAACTTTTCCAGATACAAAAATAAGGAGGACAATTCTGGGTTTGACCATTCGGTAAATCAGACCAGGAAACAACTCGGGTTCATAACTGAAGAAAAATAAAAATAAATAAAAGATGTTATAAATGGATGAAAAAGAATGAAAAAAAAAGGGGGCGGGGGGAACAAAACATCAATGCACATTGATGTTATTAATCTAAACTGTGCTTAGGAGAGATAATATGGTAATTCTTTTTTATTTTTTAACAAGATTTTCATATCCCTGGCGGATCCGATTTGTTCTATCTGTGCCTAAAAGAAAAAAAAAAATTTAAAACATAAGAATAATGAATTATCAAAAAAAAAACGCCTCTATAATACAAATCACAATCATTAGCTTCTCACCTTGAAAACTGCTGGTGTGTAAGAACAAGACCTTCAAGTCTGATAGGGAATTTTACGTCACAGCTGCCCACCATGTTTTGAATCTTGAAATCCAAGAATTTTGCCTAAAAAGTACAAATAGCATCAATTTTTATGAGTAGAAATGATTGTATGTCAATATTTAAAAAAACTTTCAGCAAAAATGTTGGCACAAACTAAAAAAACAACAAGAATTATATTGAATACTATTTTGAGTGGCTTCTTTTTGTTCTTAAAGCTGTACGCGCTTACGATACATGTAGGTCATAACAGTGCTGTGTAAAAAATGAATAAAATGATATCAAATTCTAGATTTACAAGTAAAAGTACTAAAAAAAAAGAGATTTTGAGTGGAAATTGGGAAGCAATTGTGAAAACGAGTGTGTATGAAATGGTCATCCCAGTAGAAAGCATAACTGGAGAGTATCTCGCGTATGACATTTTAGTATAGATGGAGAATGGAGCATTTTTGTATTACTAAACATACTACACTTCATACAAAAACTCAAAGAGAGAAGTTGAAAAAAATTTTGTTTAAAAAACCAATTCAAATTTCTAAACAGAATTATAATCTTCAATATCAGAAGTCTGAAAATGGGCAAGAAAAATATAATTTTGTTTCGTGAATACTCACAGGAAATCCTAGTTTCTGAACAATTCTGGCATACTTCCTGGCTGCAAGCTTGGCCTGCTCTTCACTGTGATTAAAAAGAGTGGACAGGTTATGGAAGAAACTGGTTAAAAACTGAAGCGAAGATATAAAATCTCACTTTGCACCTTTGGTGAAAGTTAATGGGGATCAATTTGCCTGAAAGATACACAAGTGAAGCCAGTTTGCCTGAAAAAGACGCTTATTTAATTTTTTTTTGCGATCTGTGACTTGCCGTATTAGTACAAACCTCACCAGAGTGAAAAATGAAATTCATTCTATGACCCTAAACGTGTATTTTTGAAAGAAAATAAAAAAAAAAAAAACTGCCCCCCCCCCCCCCCAAAAAAAACCCCAGTATTTTGTCCACATGATTGAAAACAAAAAGAGCCAAAATTGTGCGGATGCAAAATACAAAATTTACATTAAAGCTAACACCAAGCCCAAATCAAAACAAATGATCTTCGTCATTCGAATACTTATTTGCAGCAATCTCCAGTAATTACAGTCTTATCTGGTTTATGGAGATACCAAGATAAGTGATCACTTAAAAATAGTATAAGGCTCAAAAATTACAATTGGAAACACCCCAAAGAAGTGATCACGAGACCCCGACCATGTTAGTTGCTTTGATGCCAGTGTTGGTACAGGTAATAATAGCGATGATGACTACTAATATTACTATCAATATAATTCTACTAAATACTACCACTACTACTGTTTTGTTTTGTTTGTTTTTAAGGGTTTTACGGCGCTTGCAACATATTAAGGTCATATCAGTGCCAGTAAAAGGAAGAAAATGGGATAGTAAAAAGTTCTAGAATTACAATTAAAGCACCCAAGAAAAGGTAAGACAGAGAGGAATTTAGTTCAAATAGGAAACAGATGTAGATTCCAAAAGCACACTATCAGTGTACTTAGTTTGAGATAACCTAAATGTCTCATCCTGACACAAGCACAGGTCCCCACTAAAAGGAATACAGTCAAATGTTTACAAATCATATATAATATGTAAATAAAACATAATACAATGCAAAACAGAGAGATGATTTACAAGAAAAAAAATATCATCTCCCAAAACTAACCATACATCTGACTGTTTCCCTCCCTGCTAAGTTATCCGGCCAGAGCCAGGACAAAACCAAGTAATCTAATCCCAACACAAAGACAGAAAGCATGTTGGAAAGAAGATACAGGGGGATAGAAGACACAGTAAATGCCTCCCTGCCCACTTTGGGAGGTAAGGAACCCCACCCAGTGCTACTACTACTACTACGAATATAATTCTACTATATACTACCACTACCAAAGTAACTTCTATTATACTACTACTACTATAATTTCTGCTATACTACTTCTACTACTACTTTTGGTTCAAATATGGGAAATAACCACCTATTTATTTATGACAGAAAAATGACACAAGTGTATAATTGTCACCTTTGAAAGAAAAAAAAATTAAAACACACAAGTCTGGTGCACTGCTATTTTCAAGTATTAAAAGTTAATGTTCTAGTGTTGCAATAATGCTAAAGCCAGCAAAAGAGTCAAAATGTCGGCAGGCAGAATTTCTGGCACATGTCTACGAACTTTCACCCACTTTGAAACTACAACATTATTGAGCAATTAGTCCTCGCCGACGTGCCTATGAGAGCATACGATGCAAAAGAAAGTAGTAAGTCTATTAGTTAAAGGGAAAGCATAAATTTGTGAATGACACTGGAATGATGATCATTGCCAAATTTTAATGGAAGTTGGACATGGAAGAACATTTTCTGTCTGATTTTTTTTTTTGTTTGTTTGTTGCTTTAGGTCTCTTCCAACACAATTGAGGTTATATGAGAGACCGCTGAAACAAAAAAACAAGCAATCTAACAAAAATAGTACAAATGTAAATCAAAATCATAACCTAAAGATATCATAAGCTAAATTATAAATAACCAAGAACAAACAGGCAGAAGATTTACAGAAAAAAAAATATCCCCTGTCAAAAATACAATCACAAACCAAAGAAGCAGGATAGGCTAGTAAAGAGAAGAAGAAACGACATCACTATCGGATCGTACACCCATGCGAACATCATAGGTATATGATTCAAGGGTGATGCTCCCATCCAACCACCCGCTCTCTGATTTAGCCTAAATGGTGTCAAATTATTCAATTGAATATTTACCTCCACAGTGATGTTGAAATGGAAGCAATTACTTGGAGAAAAAACAAAACAATAAAAAATCAGAACCCCAGCCATAATTTTCTCATGTCATAGTGCGCCACTGGGACCCCCCCTCCCCCCCCTTTGGGAGTTTATGCCACTATGTTTTTCAAATAATAGAACTTATTGGCCATACAAATTCCACTGTTACCGTAAAAATAAGTGTCATTTAAGAGAGTTATGGCCCTTTGAAAAAAGTGAGTTGTGTCCCCTTGCAAAAAAGAGACAACATTTCTTTCAAAGGCTCTGGAGGCTACAATATTAATTCAAATATATGCAAATTGGGTATCAAACTGAAGGAAATTGAATATACTATCAAACTATGTGCACAAGCTTTCAATTTGTAAATATTATATAGATTCACAGAAAGTTGAAACAATTTGTCAGTAATCTCATGAAGTGTCATATCTAAAGTTATGGGCTATTTCAGTGTTTTACACAAAAATTATTTTAAATATGGCCAAAAACAGCATGTTCATTAAAAATGTAGCACTGAAGAAAGCTATGGCCCAAGCCTCAACAACAACCTTCACATTTCTACGTCACAGGAAAAACTAAAAGTGTACGCAACCCTTAAATTTTTCTCCACTTTGTGGGATGCCAAATTCATCATAATTTTCATTCTTTTTAAACATGGTATTGATGTCCAGTTGTCACATTTAAAAGTAAGTTGAAGGTGTGGTAAAAACAATAGATATATCATGAAAAAAGACTAATTTGTTCACAACCCAAGTGAAGCATCATTACCGAAGACTTTTGAACGAAATCGCATTGTTATATTATGAAGAATAATTGATACTCAAAAGGGATTCTTGATTCAAGATGCAGTAAGTACATAAAAACAATATCCTTATGTGTTTTGCAAACATGCCTTACTCCTTAACAGTTTGCACTGCTCACCAATTTATTACATATCCTCATCATCAGTAGCAAAATCCTCTTCGTCCTCTGAAGTGTCGTCAAGGAAATCGCTGTCAAAGCTATCACTACCATCCTCGGCATATGTATCTTCGTCAGTACTGGTGCAGCTTTCTTCATACACAATTTCCTGCAACTCATCTGGAATGAAAGCATCTTTGAACCACTGTACTTCCAATTCATTTGCAGAATTTCTCTGCCAACCGTTATCCTCTGGTTTTGGAATGCTAGGATTCTGGCACACTGCATTCCTCCAAATGAGAGTTTGAAAGTTGGCTCTTGATATGTGCAGTGACAATACTTGACTACAAGGAGGCATCTGACACAGATCAATTCCACCACTGCATGAGATGGTACCTTTCTTTCCTTTGAAACGCTGGCGAACTATGTCATACCTCACTTTGTTGACACTTGTGCATGAGGTTTTGCCATACAGCTTGCACACAAATGACTCTAACATGAGACAGTCATTACTCGAAACAGCTGCTGATGTTCCAAATCTGGAGAACAGAATTCTAAGATCTTCCTCCTTTTGAAGAAATTTTAGAGCTTTCAGCTTTCCTTGCCCAGCAAAGTAACTTGTTGTGTCACAGCCTGTGAATGCATGGACACCAAGTAATGCATCACACATCTGTTTAGACAAAGTCTTTGCTATCTGAGAGACATTGATTTGTCGCCTGTTGTTGCCACAGCCAGTATCAAAAATCAGGGTCTTTCCAATTGTCTCTGAGAATGAAAGGAGAAGTAAGAAGACATCCGTGTCTGGTGATCTGACAACAATTGTTTTACAGTTTGGTTGGGCGGAAGCATATTGACAGTGCAGTATAACTCGTGTGTCTGCCTCTTCCTGTGATGAGTAGAGATCTAGACAAGGTACAGCTGTGGTAAATTCATCCGTGTCACTGTAAAGTAAGGTGCATCTCTCTTCACAGACAAAGAAGATTTCCCTGTTTCTCAGTTTCTTTGCATATTCGTTACTTTCCCATTCCTTGAGGAGAAACCTGATAAGGGATCTTTTGTTATCAACGCAGCTGAGAAATGATTTCCAACGTCTGGGCACTGTTGTTGCAGATCCTCTTAACAAGTATGCATTATCTTCAGAAGATCCTCTCCTCAATCTCTCACAACCTTTGATTGAATCTTCTATGTAAGTATCAGTCACAAAGTGTACACAAGCTGCTTGTGGTAAGGAGGAAAATGTAAGTTTGGATACTTCACCAAATGTATTTGGGATTGCTGACAGAGTTTGTAACAGTGCATTGCCATCAACAATGTAAACGGTGTTTTTTTTTTTTTGCACAATCCTCGAACATTAATGAATTGTCAGGCGTGAGCTTGTGCAACAGAGTTGCTTTGTTGGTCTTCAGAGGTAAACCATCTGATGAAGCCAGCGACCATGGAGTAGGTGTTAGAGGATATTGAAGAACTTTTTGAAGATCAACACTGTGCTCTTGGGACAAAACAAGAAGCTGGCCAAATAAATTTCTTTGTGCCTTGATTTTGACCACGTTCATGTCTTTTTTCACTGTTACCACTTTCCTCAATGATGCAAATGTCTTGGTCTTGTTCCTTTCTAATGGCTTGTGAAATTCTACAGTCTTTTCCTTCAGTCTGTTTTCAACAAAACTTTCAAACAATCTTTTTCCTGTTTTTTCCACGGCTAGCAGGTCATCCTCTTGCACTTTCATTCCTGAAGCTAGACTGACCAGACCATCTTCAACTTCAAAGGGATTGATAAATGCTGAAAATGCCCGGAGGATCTTTTGCACTCGCTTTTCACTTTGTCTTTTTTCTGCAAGGTTCAATTCTTTGTGGGTGTCTATATCCATACAGTTGTTGTTGCCGATCATTCTTTGGGTTGCTGATACATATTCTGCTCGATTGAGTCTTGTTACACTCCAACGGTAATAGCTTGGAAGACTCTTGCTGAACCCAACAATACCTCCTTTTGTCTTTGCATGTTTGTTTATTGTTTGTTCAATGGTCATATCAACTGCTATTCTTCCAGCAGGCGTCCTTGATCTGGAGACACTAAATCCATTATCTTGTAACATTTCTTCTGCCCCTGGGTGGGAATGAATCAGGTTGGCTAGTGACACAAAATATACACTGAGATACTTGGCATAATTGTGGTGATTCATGGTAAAAAGCAGTGGGCACAGTTCTTTTAAACAAGATATATGAAGAAGAAAGTTGTTTGTCTTTGTAGCTCGCAGAAACTGGAGGAGAAGCCAAACTCTGTCCATGTATTGGATCCAGTATTGTGCAGTTTTTCCGTACTTTCCTGAGCAGACACTCTCTTTGGAGGCTTCATACTGGGAAAATAACTCAGCATACACAGTTGACTGGAGAATTTTATTTGCTGTATGGCTTGAAATTCCTTCGGTGAATTCCTTTATGTAAGACATGAGGTCTTTACTGAGTTTTGAATCCGTGTCATGCTCAAATTTTGCAAGCAGAAGCCTCTCTAGAGTCTCCAAAACAGACACATGCACTCGTATAGCCCTGTTGTAGTTCTTTCCACTCATAACCCTATCCATAGAACCATGTGCACATAGCCCTGCTTCAGTCACAATTTCTTCAAAACCAGATCCACTTTGGAGCTTTCCCAGGGCACCAAGATATGACATTATGGTGTGAAAAACACCCAGGTGAATAATGACTGTTTTGTAAAGCTGTGGGTTTTGCCAGACAATATCGTAAGCTTTCTTTGCTACAGCAAGGTCAAATGTTACAAATGTATATGGCTGACCAAGCTCTTGTGTTGCCTCCAAAGATAGTTGTAGCACCTTCTGTACTGTAGCTGCTTCAGTTATGGGAGCATTGATGACAGGCATAATTCAACAATTGAAGGCATGTTGGTTTCATTTTCATTTTGGGGGTTTGGAGTTGTTGATGAAAGCCAACCTTTCCAGCCAGGGAAACGTTCTCCGTCTGAATTCAACTTCATCCTACAGAACACCCACAGAAAATTATCTTGGTGCAGCTGTCTTTCTTGATTGTTTTCTACTGTTGTTGTGGAAACAGTCAGAGAAGGTTCTGCTCTTCCAGTTGCAAAGCAAGGCTGAATTTGGATGGGTTTGAAAGTTGCTGACCTTTTCTTTGTTTTTCCAGTCATGACATTTTGTTGCTCTATTTTTCTTTCCAAGTTTCCTTCTTTTATTTCTTGGATCATGATGCCATGAGTAGAGTGTGTGGTGCCAGACCCATCAGTGGTCTCCTCTGTGAGATCGAAATTATCCCAGCAAAAATGGGTGATTTTTGGATGTGCCAATGCGGCAGAAGGAAGATTTGTTTCCATCATTTTCTTCACTTCAGATAGGGGGGTCCATTGGACCCCATGCATTAGAAATAGGGGTTATTGTATTTATTGCTTTTTTACAGTCAGGGGGTCCATTGGACCCCAAAATTATGAAATAGGAATAATTACTGATGGTGTGAAATAGGGTTAAGTCTAAAAATCACAAAATTACGCTTACACCAAAGGATACACTTTCAGAAATATGTGTTATATGCCCATTAATCATGCCTGAATTGTGCTAGTACAAAATTCCTCTTGTTTATTTATCACAGAAAGGAAGCAAATACACTGTAATATATATATTTTTCATATTATAGAGAAAATGGCTATCAAAGATTTAAAAACCCTATATAGCTTTGTAAAATATTTTATGATATGAGGCAAAAAATGAGAAATGACAATAAAATTCCACTATTTATTGCATTTGAAGCAATTTTAGGGTGATAAACAATCATTTTATGCACAAAAATGAGTTCACGAAAAATTGCACCCGATGACCTTTCAAGGCCATATCTCCTGTAAATGATACTTGAAAAAACTGTAACACCCGGATTAATTTGTGTTATATGTCCCTGAAGCATGCCTGAATTGTGCTAGTGCAAAATCCCTCTTGTTTATTCATCCTGAAGGGAAACAAGTACACTGTAATAGATTTTTTTTTTAAATTATAGAGAAAATGGCTATCAAAGATTTAAAAACGCTATATGGCTTTGTAAAATATTTTATGATATGAGGCAAAAAATGAGAAATTACAATAAAATTCCATTATTGATTGTATGTGAAACAATTTTAAGGTGATAAACAACCATTTTATGCACAAAAACGATTTCACAAAAAATTGCACCTAATGACCTTTCAAGGGCCGTAACTCTCGTAAATGACACTTGAAAAAACGGTAACATCAGGATTAATACTCAAGATATATTGCTGTTTCAGAAAAACCATGTGGCGAAAACTCCCCCAGGGGGGGGAGGGTTTCGCCCACTGGCCCATGCACTATCATGTGAATTGGGCAGTATCATAATTATGAGAATAAAAAGTAAATGGAATTATTTTTAAAAAAATGAAAAATTGATTCAAAATATATCATAAGGTCCTAAAAAAAAAAGATCAATACAAATTACCTTTTAGCTCCTGTGCAGACCATTTTCCCTGAACTGAATATAAGAGCTGTTGTACGGGGCTCTCTGATTCTCATGATGACAGCAGCAAAACGTTTTGGATTGTATTCGGCATTCCTTGCTCTGAGGGCAATGGTCTTCAAATCAAGCTGGCATACCAAATTAACTGTACAAACAATGTTTCTGAAAGATTTAAACAGATAAAGCATTCGTTGTGTGAGCCCCATTAGTTATAACGTCTTACTGATGTAAAACTTGACCTGTGGACAATGAACCATAGCCCAACACTTCAATATAAATTTATTTCATTAAGCTTTAACCCCCCCCCCCCCTCTCTCTTTCACAAACTCTCATTCACTGGTGATTCTAATCTCGGAGCCAGTGCAATTAAATAAAAAGGATCATTCTTGAGCCCCCCCCCCCCCCCTCTCCGACTCTTCCACACTGCCAAACTAGGGTGATGTTCAAATCACTGCCACTAAATGGCAATAATAAAAAAACATTCAATGTTTAACAAATCAGTCAACTGTTTTTCAATTTTACATTTGTGATCTATCAGTACTTACTGCAACTGTGGTTTGATTCCAGAACCTTCAGCTGGTGTGGCTGGTGAAAAGGGAGTGGCAGGTCCACCCATTGGGTTTGGTGTAGCAGGATGCCAGCTGGCATTGGATGGAGGATGAACTGGATTGAATCCCATGCCAGGAGACAACAAGGGGCTCTGAAAATTGAAAAGAAAAAAACAATCAAACAAATTTAAACTGTACATTTTATAAGAAACATTCATGTAATTACAATTCAAAACACTGTTATCCTCTATACAAATTGGTATAAAAAGAACTATACTATGGGGGAATAAATCAAAGGTATCAAAATTTTATGTTACACATAGTTACAAGGCATATGAAAAATTAACTATAAAGGAACACATTCCACAAGACAGAGATTAAAAGTGTAACCAGTCTTTTACTCATAAGTAGTAACAATCCCCCCCCGCCCCCCCCCCCCCCTCTGGTATTATTAATAGTCCCATGTGTGATTTTGCAGAAAAGTGTTTAGATTTAGATTCCAGAAACTTCAGCTCGGGTGAAATTAATGAATAAAAATATTATAAGATTATCAACACTTGGCTTCACCGCAATAAATTAAATAAATATTGCAACTCTATTCGTAACCTTTAAAATATAAATGCTGCCCCAGGAAGATTATTTGACGTATAAGTCATGAGTCACAGTCGCAGTGAAGCATTGATTGAAATTTAAGAAAAAGTTGACATGTTGAAAGTGGTGTTTTTACCTTGGCCTTCGTAAATGGATAGTATTGCCTGACACTTCCCTAAAAATCACATCACACTTGACAACGATCCATGAAAGAAAGTGAAAAGTGAGTGTTCGTTAGTATTAGTAGTGCTCAAGTAAACACTGTTCACTTTCCTAAGATGGTCGTCATCTTGTATTATATTTTGGTCAGTGTCAGGCTATGAGTTTAACAAGGCTGGGTCTAACCCCATGCCCTGGTAAATGTGATAGTGCCAAATCTTATACACTCAGTTATCCAAAACATGGAACTTTTCAATATCAAAATGAATGAATACAAACTAACCTGAACTTGCTGAGGTTGTGGGGTCAATCCAGTTGAGAAGGAGGGAAACTGATTATTGTCCATGGTAGGCTGTGGTCAAATCCAATGGCTTGTGTCTCAATGATAATTATTAACAAGGTTTCTTGCAACTACTTAGTCTATTACATAATAAACTGCTTTGTCTACCTGGAATCAAAGAAAAGAATGACAGATGATCATTTTCACAGATTAAAAAATTTCAGCAAGAGTGAAGGGGGCGCAGTATGTTTAATTTTGGCAGCCAGTGACGAACCCTCTTTTCTACCCGTTTCAATCAGTAGTCAGCTTATCGAGAGGCTGTCCAGTTTGGGGGGGGGGGGGAATTCCCAGTCAGTCACTGATTTTTTTTGCAATGATAAATTTTGAGTTGAATGAAATGAAGTTGAGTAAGTAGAAGATCATCTCATCATAATCATAAATTTGGAACCGTTATCCTAGATCTAAAAGTAAGGCATCATATTAAATGGTTTTTAAAGGCCTATGTATATATTAATTTTTACCTTTGAAAAAATATCAAACTACCTTGACTTGTCAGTAGTCAAAATAAATAGTATAGCCCCAGTAGAGTCAGAGTGTGAGTGTGAGCGAGTGTGGTGAGAGTGTGGGGATCGCTCCAGTTTATTCTCACTCATTTGAATCTGAACTTGAACCGAGGTCTAAGTATATATTCTACCAAAAGAAAAATGTTATTTTTTGAAGAATTACCATAGAAATACAGATTAGAAATTGTTTCTACTCTTCCTCTTCGCTCGCATCAGCAGATTATTGGAGTACCTAAAATCCTTGTTTCTTTTTCGTTGATTCGTTTTGGTGTCGGACCAAGTGTTGCCAGGTGCATTTGAAAAAATCCTACCAACTTCATACCAGAAATTCGCCAAAATCCGCCAACTTTATCCTACTTCACTAGCGACTGTTGCCCAAAATCCACCATTTGTTATATAACACTTATAATCAACAATAGTGTATTGTCTCAGAATAAAAATTAAAAACTAAACGCTACTCACCATTTATTATTGTTTCCTTTTTAAAGGCATGAAGATTCGGAATTCGAATTTGTTCGAGCGGGAGTTAACTGTCGGATATTGTTTTCATCTTCGGTTAATCTGAATTAGGCTGTGTAATAATATAGATCTTTGACCGCAGAGAAAAGTATAAAGAAAAGCAAAGAGAATTACATTGTGAGTTCATTGACCTGGAGAAAGCATACGATAGGGTACCAAGAGAAGAAATGTGGTTCTGTCTAAGAGCAAAGGGTGTAACAGAGAAATTTATCAAGGTTATCCAAGATATGTACAAAAGAAACAAAACAGTGGTAAGGACAGCTGTTGGCTCAACTGATCCATTTAATGTTAGAGTTAGATTACACCAGGGATATGCTCTCAGTCCACTGCTGTTTGCAATAGTAATGGATGTTCTAACAGAACCCATTCGGCGAGAGGCACCATGGAACATGATGTATGCGGGTGACGTAGTACTTTTGAATGATACAAAAGCTGAGGTGGAAAGGGAACTGGAGGGTTGGAGACGGGTGTCGGAAAGGAGGGATTAAGGGTAAGCAGAGTATTTGTGCATTGGGCAATAGAGAGCAGGACCACCAATAAAGATAGCGGAAAAGGATATATGCCATAGGCAAACCAATTCAAATACTTAGGAACAACAATACAAGGAGATGGGGGCAGTGAGATGGAGGTTTAAAAGAGGATACAGGCAGGCTGGAATAATTGGAGGAAGTAACTGGAGTTATGTGTGACAAACTAATTTCTGCAAATTGAAGGGGAAAATATATACAACAGTTGTAAGACCAGCAATGTTATATGAACTAGAGACAGCAACCACAACAAAGAAACACGATAAAGAAGTTGAGGTGGCAGAAATGAGGATGTTGAGATGGTCACTTGGCTGGACAAGACAAGATAAAGTGGGAAATGAACGAATTAGAAGGTTGACTGAAGTGAAAAATGTGCCAATAAAGATGAGAGAAGATTGATTGAAATTGTTCGGACATGTAAAGAGGCGAGAGAGGGAGTACGTGGGAAGGAAAGTATTGGACTTACAATTAGAGGAAAGAGGGACACCCAAAGATTAGATGATTGGATAAGGTGATGGACGATATGAAAGAACTGGGCCTGGAGGAAGATGATGTTCTGAATTGAGATGCATGGAGATGTGGCATTCATTATGATATGGTAACCTGCAAAATGCGGGATAAGCTGAAAGAAGAAGAAGAAGAATATAGATCTAGGCCAACGGTACACTCACAATAGGTGCTCCTAAAAGTCACTGTAGGAGGAAAAAATAAGAAATAATTAGACTTGATTGCTATAATTTTACTTTTTAAAAAGGGTATACAAATCATCAAAAATTCGCCATTCGCCATGCCATTTTCGCCACGCGATGATAAAAATCTGTCAATTTGGCGGAAAATCCGCAAGCCTGGCAACACTGGTCGGACCGGAAATAGAAGATGAACGTCAAAAGTTTTGAAGTTGTTCTAAATAGAACTAAATCTATTTTTCGTCTTTGTAGTTTGGTTCATTTTTTGTTCTTTTGAGAGTGAGAAAATATATAAAAATTAAAAGACCAAATAAGTGATTATGAAAAAAAGAAGAATACTGTGAAACATAATTTGCTCAATTATATAGTCTTGGCTAATAGTATTATATTTATTCTTTACACACTATATCCCCTAAGATTTGCGAAGGACCAATCAGCCAAATCGACACATTTGCTTTCCCGTGAAAGATGAAGCTGAAAACGAAAGTTGAAATTATCTGAAAAAGTGTCACGATGTCTACTTATGAAGAAATTTAATTCTTCTTGACTTAGCTTGTTTTGAAAAAAAAAAAAAATCTACGATCAGAATGAATGATTCACGTGGCAAAAAGCGCATTTCAGAGAATGCTCTTACCCCAGAAACCAAAGCAAAAAAAATTAAAAACGGCTCATCGTCGTCCACAACAATTTCAGGTAAATTAAAGGCTGCGGTTATTCAGAGTCGACTCTGAATAACTGTCTACGGTTATTCAGAGTCGACTCTGAATAACTGTCTACGGTTATTCAGAGTCGGGGAGTCCACTCTGAATAACTGTAGACAGTTGACTCTGAATAACTGTTTACAGTTATTCAGAGTCGAGGAGTCGACTCTGAATAACTGTAGACAGTTAAGAGTGATGAACTTCAAGTTACCAACCACACGGTTTTTCTGTTTTTTTTTTCTTCTCTCCCACCTCTGTTTAACCCTACGGGAAAAAATCGTTTTACTTTTTGGTATTTTCTTGTCTCTTCTGTCATGGCAGTTTTTTGCATCGATGATTTGCATTGCGGCCGCAAAATTTGCAATTTTTTGCAAATTGTCGAGATTTTGCAAAAAAAAAAAAAAAAAAAAAAAATTAAAAATATAGTGGGGACCCGTGATGATAATCTTCCGCGGATTTCTGGGATTTTAGGATTTGTTCATAAATGTTCCGTTGTTTTTTGTCATGTCAAACATTTTCTGCTCAGTGGTAGATCAGGGGAAAAAAAACAATAATATGCCTTCTATCATTTTTTTGACACCTCTGCTCAGTTGCATGAATTTTGGTGACACTCCTTTATTTATGACGTTAGTCTGGACACGCTGGCGCCAAATGTCAAAGGCAGCACAAGACACATGGTGGCCATGAATGAGAAGATGATCGAAAGGGAAGGGGATGGAGCAAATGGGTGTAAATATTTGTGTACTTTTTAGCTGTAACATGATAATACATTCATTTGACGATTTTATAAGGTTTATAAGCGTGTCTTTTTTTTTCTTCTTCCTTTTTAAGTTTTGTTTTGTTTTTGTTTGATTGTTTTGAATATGTTAATAGAATTCATTACAACTTGTGTCTAATTATAAAACAATTTTAAAAAAAATCAATTCATTAATTCTCTCTTCTCTCTCTCTCTCTCTCTCTCTCTCTCTCTCTCTCTCTCTCTCTCTCTCTCTCTCTCTCTCTCTCTCTCTCTCTCTCTCTCTCTCTCTCTCTCTCAGCCACCCTTCTATCTTCATATTATGTTTATAGATATCATTTGGTAATAGAGAGATAATAAGTTAGGCTGATCGATTTAAGAAATGATTGTTTATAAGCTAATTTAAATTTGCTTTGTTGATGGAATATGTTTTGCAATTGATTAAAGATTCTTATTTATAAGCGACTGAAGTTGAAAAATCGCCAAGTTTTAAGAATTTGGCACTAAAATTGCCAAAGTCACAAAATAACCGTAGTAAACTGGTATCAAATTGAAAGAAACTCATCTCGCAAGAACTCAACTCGATAATTCGATAGGCTACTCGGCTCTAAATATCTGTACACATGGTTATCCAGGGTCGACTCTGAATAACCATCTACAGTTATCCAGAGTCGACTCTGAATAACTGCCTACAGTTATCCAGAGTCGACTCTGAATAACCACTTCGAAATTAAATGTGGATCTTGGATAGCTCTCTACTAGCCACTAGATAGTAGGCTCTAGTGTGTAAGTGTAAGTATTGTCAGGGCTCGGTCTCATCATCATATTGTTTTTGAATATTAGGCTAGGCTAGTCTGGTTTCATTCTCTAGATAGGTGCAGATTAACCATTGGAAAAACGAAGCGCTGGAGTTATTGGGCATTGGTTAAAGTTAAAGTTTGTGTAAACTTAAAAGTTAAAGTTAAAGTCTAAAGGAGATAGATCCCTGTCGCCATCATGCTTTGTTTTTCACAGAGACCTTGGCCTTGACTAAATAGCAGTTCTGGAGTCGAGGGTGGGGGAAGGCATGACATGGCAGAGAAACTTACCAAAATGAGATTGAGAGAGAGAGAGAGATCTTGGGGGGGGGGGGGGGGGGGGGAGGTTGACTCTCTTCTTCTTTATCAATCTAACACTAACACAGTGGCATTGGTATCGGATTTAAGATAAACGGAAGAATTTTTGTCTTGTTCTTCTCTCTTTAAAAAATTTTTTTTTTATAATCTTTCTTTATCTACCACAAACATATCATCGGGAAAGGTAAGATTATTTTT
>NC_088360.1:129165563-129175563 GCF_034508935.2 Berghia stephanieae | reverse complement strand
ATATATATATATATATATTATATATATATGTATATATTATATATGTATATATATAATATATATATATATATATATATATATATATATATATATATATATATATATTCCCCTCTCTCCTCTCTCTTATTTTCTCTATTTTCTCTCTTCTGCACTCTTCCTTTCATTCTCTCTTCCAGTCCCTCGCTATTTTCTCTCTCTTCCTTTATTTCTTTCCTCTCTTCCCTCTTCCTCTCTCTCTTTCTCTCTATTTTCTTCTTCTAAAGATAGGGTACGCTGACTTCAAGATTTCAATACGTTGTTTATAATTGGATCTTTAAAAAATGATAAGATATTAAAAAGGTTGATAAATTTGGTCTCTTTATTACCTTTTTAAATTATAAACTTTATGCAATTTGAAGTTTATAAGGAATACATTTCTCCAATAAGTACGTGAAAACTTCCCGCAGATGACTGTGGATATTAAGCGCGTTATAAATTCATTAAATTTATTTATATTTTAGAAATAGACCTACAGGCAATTTAAATGAAAAAACAAACCCACATACATGCGAAATCGCCTGCTGTAAGAAATTAGTTTCAATCTAAATGAGAGATAAACATAAAAGGGAACATCCCATAATTCTTTAAAGACGTCACATTACATGCACCCTGGAATTCTCTTATTCGCTCTTATGGCAAAACAATCATCTAAAAAAAAAAATGACTTCGATTCTAGTGCTATTATCACTACATTCATTGCCATGTTGAAATTCAAAAAGAATAAATGAAAGAAAAGAGGTTTAAGTGGGCGTCTTTATATTTATATATATCTATATATTTTTAGATTGAGCATTTATATAGCGCAATATCCACTAATTGTGCTCAAAGCGCTTTACAAGGCGTCCCTAGCTAAGAGCAACATGTAACATGTCGGACGAGACATGACGCCGCTTAGGCGATATTACAATTTTTCGGACAGAGACAATGCTGTTAACGGGCCAGGTACTCATTTTACACCTGAGTACGGTGAGAATGTGAGTAAAGAGCCTTTTCCAAGTTCTTAACTATGCGCCGAGCGAGGCAAGAACCCAGGACCTTCCGATCCGAAAGCGAGTGTAATACCACTGGACCAAATGGTTGCACAAGGAGATATTAAAATTAAAATATTTTTGTGTGCACGATTAAAATTTTAAAAAAGCTAGGGAACCGTTCCCTAAAATGATTTCCTGGTCGTTAATAGCGTTGTCTCAGTCGGGGGAAAATATAACATCGCCTAATAATAATAAGTGTCACGTCTCGTTATATATGTAAAGTTGTTGCTGTTGGCTAGTGACCCCTTCTAAAGTGTTCTATTGCGCTTCATAAATGCTCATGTTTTGTGTTTTGAATTTGAATCGACTGAAGTGGCTTGTATTTACAATGGCACGATGTAGAAGACACTTTAGGAAATCGTGTTTTATGGCCATGTCACGATATCATGTGTCATCCACTCCTCTTGGTGACCACGATAATTGTCAATTGACCATCCGTAAGTGACCATCATGACTTCATGTCCTGACTAGACATGTAGTGACATGGCGATTATGATGATGATAGAATGATATGTGTCAGTGCATGACATAATCCGTCGGAATGTGAAAATTTCGGATTTGTATTTATTTTGCATTTTCTGAAAGACTAGACTCACCAGAACATTTTAATCTTTATTTGAAGTAAATCGGGTGATTTCTCATGACGTTATGGTCAGATGTATGGGAATGGTATCCAGCAACTTTTCTCAAATTTTATACTTTTTCAACTTAACTACCTGTAAAAAATATTTAGTTTTAGAAGCGAAATCAAGCTTTGATATTTCCCGATGATGTACAAAAAGGGTTGATTTAATAATTTATGACAAGAACGCATTTTGGATCAAAATTGACCTTCTAACTACACCTGACAATATCTCAGTTCAAACCTTTTCACAATCCGACTGATTATGTCATTCACTCTAACATATGGGTAATAGGGATCAAGTATTTTATAATAGTATTAGTCTATAGTCTATAAGCAACAATTTGCGTTGCCAAATAATATGATTTCTGTTTATTTCTCACCACTATCAATATAAGTACCGCTCCACTCTTTTTCAAACTTTTATTCAACTTTAAATTATACTCGTTCAAAAATCAAATGCTAATCATCTGCACTGATTTATACAAAATATAATTTGTTGTAGAAATCGCAATCACAGGAGTAAATCGTGGGGGTTTTTAATTTGGCCGTAAGCTATAGTGTGTGTCCTTTACTTTCGATCAGGGTTACCTGATTAATTTTGAAAAATATGCCACCGAAAGATGCTAAACGTTTAGATAAAATGCCAAACTTTTCCACGCATAATTTATTCTACAAAGATGCATATTATAATAGAGGAAATAAATTTTGATTTTCTTATCCCGCTGCGATAGGTTGGTGTCTTGATTAAATGAAAAATTCACCGCATTTTGCCAGTTTTACTGTGAAAATGTGTATATTTTTGTAAATCAATAGAGTAAATTATGTGTGGATTGGGTAATATTAGGTGATTTCAAAAATTGCCAAAAACAAAAATATGCCAAAGAATATGCTCCCCCCCCCCCCCCCCCCCCCAAAAAAAAAAAAGTCAACCTCAGTTTTTTCAATGCCAAACAGCTTATTAAAAAAAGCCGAGTTTGTGGAATTTTAGCAATTAAAACGCCAAATTGGCAGCCCTGATGTCGATGGTAAAGCTTTAGAATTCCCAAGTCGTTATATATTAATCATCTTAACAATTTTTATGTCTAGTCCTGACTAGACACAAAAATGGCAATTATGTTGATGAATTATTGTAAAATGCTACCTATCGTCTCAAAACGGTGTAATGTCGGGATGAGCCAGATGACTTCGAAACATCAGACTCTAAACACTTTAATAGGGAAGAAAAGTAGTGACGTCAAACCCTCTACTCTTTTGGTTCCTAAATCATTTGGAGTGTTTATGTAACCGGTCCTTGGGAGTACTAATTATAATGAATAGGTTACATAAAGGTGGCATAACTATTTTAGTAGC
Organism: Berghia stephanieae; assembly: GCF_034508935.2. Taxonomy (NCBI): domain Eukaryota; kingdom Metazoa; phylum Mollusca; class Gastropoda; order Nudibranchia; family Aeolidiidae; genus Berghia; species Berghia stephanieae. The sequence goes on along the minus strand of NC_088360.1, from coordinate 129,172,518 downwards.
AGGATATTGGCGATTCTTCGGATTACGGGACATAAAAGAGACATCATGGAGTAGCTATTATGGCGACCAGCATCTATTTACACTAGAAAATAAGATACAACTACTCGGACACCATAAGATGAATTACACAAGGTATGTATCCAGTCCTCTGGAAGAGTTTCTTAACATTTCCAATGAAATAGGGACCAGTTTTTTTTGACTTTTTGACACTTTTCTTCACTATTACAAATTGCATTAATTTAAACATCCCCCATACACAGAAGAAGAAGAAGAAGAAGAAGAAGAAGAAGAAGAAGAAGAAGAAGAAGAAGAAGAAGAAGAAGAAGAAGAAGAAGAAGAAGAAGAAGAAGAAGAAGAAGAAGAAGAGAGAAGAAGGAGGAGGAGGAGGAGGAGGAGGAGGAGGAGGAGGAGGAGGAGGAGGAGGAGGAAAAGGAGGAGGAAGAGGAGGAGGAAGAGGAGGAGGAGGAGGAGGAGGAGGAGGAGGAGGAGGAGGAGAAGTAGAAGAAGAAGAAGAAGAAGAAGAAGAAGCACCCATCCACACACTGTACAGTTCTGTCCGAAATAGTTTTAAAATTCAGAAATGTTTTTTTAATGCACGGAAGAGACTAAGAACTTATTTTATAAAAACCGTGCAAATTTAATTTGATAAGATTGGAGGTATGAAGAGCTTCTTTTTTGTATGACTTTATCGTCTTTCACTGGTTAATGGAACCCAGAATAAACTTTATTGCAGATTATAGCGTTTCTGAATCTGTTTTTTATGTTTAGATGCAATTGTCACGTGGTTTTAATCGTAAGGTGTCTCTGGGTTAAGATATCTGGTTCATGAAATTGGGGTATATATATATATATATATATATATATATATATATATATATATATATATATATATATATATATATTATATATATAGAGAGAGAGAGAGAGAGAGAGAGAGAGAGAGGGTAGGGGGAGGAGATGTTGAGAAGTGGGGGGGGGGGGGGGGAATAGGTGGATAGGGGATGATAAAAAGCTAAATTATATGTATTTAATTATGGTTAATGGAAGGAATTAATCAAACGCTATATCCTATATATTGTTTACAAACCATCGGAATAGTTGATACCACATATAGGAATATAAAAACTAATCTGTTTTTATAATATACAGTGTTGGTTATAACACAAGATATTGTAAACTTGAAAGGTCGGAGAGAGAGAGAGAGAGAGAGAGAGAGAGAGAGAGAGAGAGAGAGAGAGAGAGAGAGAGAGAGAGAATTCAAATAACTAAAGCAAGAATTATAATTTAAGTTAAGCGTACTTTTGCCAGCTCTGAGAAAACCAGCTACCCAATCATCACGGATTTAACCAGTCGACATTCGTACTCTGGAAAAACATTATATAATAATTTGGTCAGAAAACTCGTCCTTCAAATATAGATCGATTTAAGTGATCCCCATCTTGGCAAAAACTCTCAAACTTGGCACTTTCAAAGTACGGCCAACGCTTTACCACCTCAACACCACTTTGGATTCTATTGTTTTGCATGTTTGTCGATTGTTGTTTTAACTGAGTCATCTGAAGTCCGTTTGTCATTGTTAATTGTGGTAAATAAGAAACTTTGAAATATTTTAACATCCAATCCAATTCTCGATTCTAACGACAAAAATGTAATCATTGACGTTGTAAAAAAAAAAAGTCAATTAATTTTCTTTTCAAAAGCAAAGACAAACAGATAACTGACAAATGAAGAAGTAGATCTAAAGAAAACCAAAGAAATGAAAGGCTGCAAAAAAATAAAACAGACAAAACAAAAAAAAAATAAAATAAAACAAGAAAAAAAGCCCGTGGCGTGAAGGTTTTGAACACAAACGATTCGTCAGCACAATATCAATTAAATCATCAAGTTTAAAAAGTTGTGGGAATAATAACGTATCGTATGGGTGCTTGCAATGTGGGCAGGAAATTAATTTGTGTATCCTGATTGAAGCAGATTCAGGAAAGAACAGTTTTCTCTCTCTCTCTCTCTCTCTCTCTCTCTCTCTCTCTCTCCCTCTCCCTCTCTCTCTCTCTTTCTTTATTTCTCTCTCTCTCTCTCTCCCTCATTCTCTCTCCCTCTCTCTCTCTCTCTTTCTTTCTTCATCTCTCTCCTCTCTCGTTCTCTCTCCCTCTGTCTCTTTCTCTCTCCCTTTCTCTTTCTTTACTTCTCTCTCTCTCTCTCTCTCTCTCTCTCTCTCTCTCTCTCTCTCTCTCTTTCACACAAACACACTCTTTCTTCTTTCTCTCTCTCTCTCTATCACTCTCTCTCTCTCTCTCTCTCTCTCTCTCTCTCTCTCTCTACTTATCTATTTATCTATCTCTTTCTCTAAGATGTTGTGAATCATAACACGTTTTAGAGTCACATGGCTTTAAATGCCAGAAGGCAACAACATGAAACAGCTGATGTCAACATGCATCGCTAATTTTCAGACTTAAAAAAGAAAAAGAAAAAAGGGCAAGACGGCTAACGAACGTAATGTGAGAACGTTTGCATATTTTCCGGCTTTGAGAGAGTTTCATATTGAAGTCTTCGTACAGACATATCTGTAAGGAACGAAATGTCTGCGTCACGGAACATGGTTAAGAGAATCCTTCAAAAGTAATGTAGAATGAATATAACAGTTTCCATTTTTGTATAATGTTGAATATGGAACGTTTCGGGCTCAAAACACTTCACCAGTCAATAACGAAAAACAGTTTAAACGTTATACATCACGTATTAATGTTCTATCTCTTTTTATACAGGTTACAGAAATGTTTAAAGCCCGAAAGCTTCCGCATTTAGTATTTTGTTCTTTTAAAAATAAAAAAAAGCTGTTGTATTTATTTTCGTACATTCTTTACAGTTCACAGCCTCTAGCAGCTTGGTTTCTATTAAGGAATTTTTCTTGATGTCTTTATCTGTGTGTAAATCAAATTACGCCAATTGTCGATAGAAAACATACGCTGTAATGTCGGGTAATTTGCTGCCTGTGGAAATCCTCTTGATATTATATTAAACTTTATGAGTTGGGTAATTTATGATGATAAATTGGCTTAACTAAGTTATAAACATCAAAATAAAAATGATTTGTTATACTACTTTGTCCTGTTCAAATGGTAGCAATGAATTTATTTTGGTCTTGTGGTCTTTTGCCAATGTAACCGGTAGAAAATTAATTTATTGGATTTCATATTTCTAAAAAAATGTATTACTATTTGCTAAATGAAGCTGTTGGTATTATTTATAGACGGATTTACAAGTACAAGACTCTCTCTCTCTCTCTCTCTCTCTCTCTCTCTCTCTCTCTCATTCTCTCTCTCACTCTCTCTCTCTCATTCTCTCTCTCACTCTCTCTCACTCACTCACTCACTTACCCTCTCTCTCTCTCTCTCACTCTCACTCTCTATCTCACTCTCTCTCTCTCTCTCTCTCTCTCTCTCTCTCTCTCTCTCTCTCTCTCTCTCAGACATGTTAATGTGTGTGCAATGAGTCGCCTCACGTAGAAGTATGACCATGTTTTGACTTAGTGACGCAATAAAATGACGCTGTTAGATTGCACATGACCAAAATGGTTTTATGGCGCTGATATAACCTAAATGCGTTACAAGCGCCGTAAAACCCTTAAAAACAAACAAACAAAATGGTTTTAATCATCCGTGTCAAAAAAACTAATGCTGGTTAGAATTTGCAGGATCAACTGCATCGGCTGGTCGACAGGTATTCATAGCTGATAAATATTCTGGTGTTGTCAATTTGCTGACACACAATGTACAAATGAATAAAAGTCAAACTATCTCCTCCTTTTAATTTTCCCCCATTGTTTTTTTTTTCTTTCCTTTGTTTGTTTCTTTTGGATTATTTTGTAAAGATTAAAACTTATCCACTCCTTTGTACGATTCTAATTCCCCAAAAAATCGTTAAGGAATTTTTCTCATGGTTTTTTACCAAGAGCATATATCCCGTTCAGACATTTTGCTGCAATCAAAACAATTTTGCGGATAACACGCAAAGACTAGTTTTACGTTCTGCAACAAGACAACGATACGGGTACACGGAAAAACAATTATTATATTTCAAAGGGTTTGTCATAATGTTTATGTTCTGTTTATACTGCTGTAATCTGAAGAAATAAAAACAACAACCCCCTCCCCCTCCCCATCCCAACATATTTAAAATTTTGGCCGGAAAACTCGTCTTTCAATTATCGATTGATTTAAATGACCCTAATCCTGTCAAAAATTTTCAAACCTGGGACTTTGAAAATGTTTGAGTTTTGTTGACAAGATTAGGATCATTTCCATCGATCTATATTTGAAAGACAAGTTTTCTGGCCAAAATTTTAAATATGTTTTTTTCAATGTACGGCTGTATAGGAGACCACCCATTTATCGGAGGATAAATAAATGAATCCACAATCTACATTTTATGTTTATTTTATTTGCCAATTGTTAACATTTCAAAGTTAACCTTGCTTAGGCCAACGTTACATCCTAAATGGGTTAAATGTTTTCTTCTATATTACTTAACTACTTTATTTTTACAAACTAACAGAAGTTATAATTTTATAAACTATTTTAGGAGGTGGTTTTCAAAACGTTGTGAATGACACAGGTAGTCTAGAGAGTAATTAGCATTTTCTTTGAATCGATTACACCTTTGTGTCATGGTCTACTGAGTGCTCAAGAGCTAACTCGACTACATCCATAAAATAAAGATGTGACAAATAAGGCCCCCAGAATTTACTAGTTACTTTTAAAATAAAGAACAAATGACGAATTGATTTAAGATAATGAGAATATAGAAAGATGAAATTTAAGGAGATGAATGTTCTTATAAATAAATAATGATCACAGTTACAAATGATAACATGACCATATTACGGTTTATTACGTAACTTCTGTGATCTTGAGGATAAAGTTGTTTCGACTCGTGAGGCCCTACTTCCAGGCAGACAGAGGACACACACGTTTAGCGACCTCCGGACACGACACTCTGACAGTGGCTGGCAAAGGTGAACGATGACGTTCCGGCGTCTTGATAGTGGAATCAAATACTAGAGTTTTCCACCAAGTCCGAGAGCAAGATATAAATCTTTTCAATATAAGTGATATGAGGAGTGGAGTGGTCTGGCCGTCAAGGCATCGGTTTTTGAGAGAAGTGAGTGAGGAAAATTAAATCAATCAGCTTTTAAAATAAGTGGCTACGCGACAGAAGGTAGAACGAAAAGTATTCACTACTTTGAAATGAATTCAAAGAGAAGGCTATTAAAGGAATGATAATCTAATATTATAGGGTAAAGTTTTTCTAAGCCTACAGAAATATAACTGGAGTGAGATTAACTCCGTTCTTACTAAAATAAAACTTAATAAGATAAATGTGAATCATCGTTATGTGACACTTTGAATAGTAGAAACGACGTTGTCGTCACTCAGCTCTTTGTTAATATTTTAGACAACGTGTTAGTGATTATATTTAACTAAATTGTATGAATCAGACTAAAAACGTTAACCGTTTCACACAGTTTTATGTGTTGGTATGTTCAATTCGTCTGGCGGATATTGTGAGTATTTTACCTAAATACGTTTAACATCATTTACCAGGGGGAAAAGCTGAACTTTTCAAATGCTCATTGCATTGTTCTATAAGGGTAAGGCAAAGAAGACAACTATTTCCCTTTATAACTCAACAAATGAATTACAGAAAAAAAAAAAAATAAATTAAAAAAAAATAAAAAACCCGAAAAAAATAAGAAGGGAATAAACGATTCAATATCGTAATTCTGATCATATGTGACCAATCATATCATCACGGTGTCATGTGCGGCTACATATAAAAACATATTTATTGTCCTCAATAAAGTGGTTTTGTTCACCTCGTAAAGCTCTTATTTTGAGGATATTGCGCTATATAAAAGCTCATGTTGTTCAAAATTAAAACGAACAGTATTCCCATTGATTAAAATCTCATGCTGAGTCAAAAATAAGTAATCTATTTGGTCAAGATCCCGTACCAAATTAGTCACCATTCCATCGGTCCATCCCCAAATGACCTTTGACTTACATCAAAGTGATGGATTGAACTACGACAGTCATCCATCTGGCTGACGTCATAACAAACGGCTTACCTGTTACATTACTCAGTCTGGTGAATTTCAAGGGGATTCAAATCAAATCCTGATGGAATTTGTCATAACTCTATGTTGGTCTTGGGGATCATGTCATGATATCTCAGTTGGTAGAGCACTCGCTTTTTACGAAAAGGGACCAAGTTTCGATCCAGGGTGGAGCCACAATCTGTCAGGTTTCAACACACTCGGGGTATAGTTCTATTTATATGAGGCGAACAAGGGAAGTATTTTCCTCCTTTCCTTAATAAATTTTGTCCCTTCAGGAACATGCCATTTACACTTTCAAAAATAATTATATATATATATATATATATATATATATATATATATATATATATATATATATATATATATATATATATATATGTGGGGGGGGGGGGGCGAAGTGGCCGAGTGGTTAAGGTATTGCACTGTGACCTGGGTGACCCGGGTTGAGCCCCGCTTCAGGCACTTTCGTTTTTTCCTTGAGCAAGATTATTAACCCCCAATTTGCTCAATTTGACAACATGGGTGATTCCTGTTGAGATATATATATATATCAGTTAGCAGCAGAATGTAGGGGCAAGGATGCTCGAAACAATATTGTAGAAGTTGATCATATTTATTATACTTGAAATATTTTATAAATAGCTCAATTTATCAAAAAGTTGAGCACTATAATTATTTCATGGTTTTCGTTTTTATTATATATATATATATTATATATATATATAATATATATATATATATAATATATATATATATATATTGTTGTTTTTTTAAATATATATATATATATATATAATATATATATATATATATATATATATTTTATAATAAAAACGAAAA
>NC_088360.1:129155513-129165463 GCF_034508935.2 Berghia stephanieae | reverse complement strand
CAATAAAGGGTTTGGGAATAGATCTTCGAATATTAATTTGTACCTTAATGGCAATGTTTTGTTAATATCAGTAACAAAGATGTGTCGATTTTATTTCAATTTTTGTATGTTGCTGTTGAATTACATAAACAGTTGGTCATTATTTATGTTGTTACGTTATATTTTCTGTCAAAATGACTCAAGAAGACATGGCAATAAAAACACGTAAATTCTAAGTTTTGATAATGAAAAATGTCTTATGTATTTATTGTTATATTACAACATACATTGATTTATTTTCTCTCCCGTCAATAGGGATGAATTGGTAGGTTGATATTGACTCTTTGAGATTCATGGGTTCATGACAAAGAGCAAGTTTTATATCTGTTTGTATTCTTGGTAATAAATGTGTGGTAACGCAGCCAAGTATCGACAACAGAGCTTATTTTAGTTGTGTAATGAGACATGGCGTTATAATAGATTACATAAGACATTTGGATTTTATCACTGGAAATTAATTGAAATGATTTATGCGGAATATGAGTCATCGTTGTTTTGTTTAGTTTTTTTGAAACGCGTTCATCGTGATTTTAAAGGAGACATATTCTCATAATAACGGAATAACGGACTTTTGTTTAAAGTCGAGAAACAAATAAAATGACGGAGTATTAATTATTATGAAAGACTGATGTCTTGTAATGGAGTTAAAATGTTATTACGGAAGAATAACAAAATATTGAAAATGCATTACCATGTCATGTGAGCTGATGATATTTGTGACACAAGTGTTAACTTGTATGAATCAGCGAATTATAAGTAACCCATATGGTAAAATGCTGTTAATGCATAGTGGTAAATAAGCGCAATGATGTAAGACGCGTGATTAAAGTGCACATGATTTAAATTACGAGACGCAGGAATAGGCGTTCGGGAATATTTTATTTTGCGTTTGATTAAAGCGCATTGTTTAACATTATGAAATGATACAGAAGGCGGATAATTTTTATAAATACGATGCGCGTGGTTAAAGCGCACACAATTATCAATGCTATATTAAGAGGCGCGAGATAACGTCGCAATGAGTTATATGAATATTTTTATAAGCCGAGGGCAAAGGCGCGAAACATTGAATTTTTATTGACCAGAGTGTATATCGTTTCTGCAAATATTTTGATTATCATATTTTTCTCCTATAGATTCGCTGTTGTAATTGTAATCAATATTTACTGCGTGGTTTGAATTTAACATTTATATCATAAAGTGTGTAACTGAGTTGAAGAAGAAGTTATGTTCAATTGTCAAATCTTAAGTGTGTAATCATTCGGCAATCAGTTGAAATGGTAGGAAGTGCTACGATAACATAAACAAAATCATATTTCATTAAATTAGGGATTTTCTAAGGGGAATAATTCGAGTTAATCAAAGGCAGAAGTAGTGTTTGCACTAAAACATGATACAGTCATCACGAAAGAGGACACTTGCAACCATCGGTCATAACGGGAACGCTGATGACAACGACAGAGGCAACTCAAACACAACCACAACATAGGTCGGAAAATGTCCTAATCCCTTTGGTCTATCCACGAATACCTTGAAATGGAGTAAGCATCTCGACAAAACACTACGTCATTGATACGTCCAGAATCAACACAATCTACAGACTACAAACTACACAGCAACCTCAATTACATCGTACCTTTCAACTTATACAAACTTGACAGAATTCATAAAATAATATCTGTATCAACACAGATTTCTTCCATGAACCTTTTTATATTTACATTCTTTATTGAACAATTGGATTGCTTGTATTTACTTCTACGACAACAATACCCAACGATGTACGATGTCAATAATTACATAAACGTTCAAGATACGATTGTTTTTACAAAAACGATGTCCAATTGTGAACAATACTACTTCCTTCATATGCAGTGGTGAGCGTATTCAAATTTAAACTTATGTCAATATACAAGTGTGAGCAGCCCCCATATCTACAACTTATAAACATTGAATATTATAATAACGCCTGTCTTAGTATCATTGTAAAAGATAAAGGCTATATATGTATATAAGACAATGCAGGAAAAAGTATCGCAAAACGCCACATGAGCGATTCCTTGGATTCATTATCGTATGATATTCAACAACCTGCGTTCAAATAACGAAAATATTGTTGACCTTATTCGACCCTACTACATAGTCTACTAGACTACGTTATTGTTACATCCTTTACCTGGTGTGTGGACTCACATCACCCACCGGTACTCTACAGATTACATCATCTACCTGGTGTGTACTCACATGCCACCTCATCAAAACTCGATCAACAAACACAGACAATTACAACACACGACCTCTGTCGACTACTACACACGAACTCTGTGTCAACACATGGCTGAGTTCACAACTTTCTTTTGACTTGCTGGATAAGTCAAACTTCATTTAAATTCAAGATCTCGCACACAGTTAATCTTGAATTTTTACAATTTCATCTACAATGAGATTCAACATATACACAAGACAACCACAAATATCAACGAGGAGAATCGACCCAGATGCCGGAGATGAATGGATTACAGCGACGTCACAAGACCAAGAAACAACCCAACAGGTTAAGCATACGTTTGCTACCTGTAGAGTCTTTTTTCGTCCAAATTCAAAAGACTCGAACAAATACAACACACTAATTACAAAAGTTGGTCACTTTAGTAACAGCCCACAATCACATACTGTGTTAGATTTTACTTATTTAGTTATTTACACTGTACTAAATATGAATAAGTCGGACAGACTAATGACTGATTATTTACTAAACACTAAATATGTGATGTGAACAAGTCGGACAGACTAATGTCTGATTATTTATTAAACACTAAATATTTGAATGTGAAGACATTATGGTGATAATTCGAAGACATTTACAGAGGAAAAAGTTTTTAATTAATTAACAATAATTAAATTGAATTTATGACACTTGGGCTATTCAGTGACCACAACACACACAACAATGCAACACGTAGACTAGATACAATCACCTCAACTCTTATAGTTGATATATTTTTTTCATTACATGAAAACTCATTCTAAATGGAGACAATGACTTAATTAACAATTACTGACAATTTTTACAGGATGACCATTCTCAAAACGAACGGATTACTGAGAAATGTGACCTCTGATGGATGACCACAAAGAACAATTTGATATCAATGAAGTTGTAAACTACACCCTGATGACTTAAAAAGCTTAAAAAATTGAAACATCAACAATGAACACTGAATGATAATAACTTCAACTTGAATTTTAAAATGATGATAATGCTATTATTATGATTTATTTTTTAAATATTTTTTTTTATTACTAATTGAAATGTAATCCTTCGTATATGGATTTAGATGTCTATAATACATTATTTGTACCACATATTATAAGTAGGAATTAATGTAATAATGTTGTTTAAATGGAATCATACAATATAAGGGAATATACAAGGTACTGGTTTTGATATGTCAGTAAATGAGTAAACATACATGGAAGCTGAGATTATCACCCATGTCGTAAAGAGTTGAATTTGAGATTGAATAAGACAACGTGAGTATATCACAAATGGAATTTGAACCATCCTTTTTCACGCAATACTATTTATGTGTGATGGGATATGACGAGAATTAAACACTTTTATTGCTATGAAGATGGAATTTAAGGTGATAAGATATTTTTTCTTTGAACTTTTAATTACTTGATATCTTAGTGTCAATGTTGTAATGCCTTAAAAAGTATAATCGATAAATATATAAATGTTTAATCAACTTTTGTGTTGGTAAATTTTAATTTTAATCACTTTTAAATGATAGATACCTTACTGTTGATGTTGTAATTTGAAAGAAAAAAAATCTATAATCGATATATATATATCTATTTAGATGCTGTAATCAAATTTGATGTTTGTGAATTTATCAATGTTGTAATACTATAAAACCTATAATTGATATATATGAATGTTGTAATCAACTTTGGTGTTTTTGAATTTAAAGTTTAAAGTTTTTAAATATTTAACTGGTATAAGTATTTTCATTTTAACATTTATTTATTACATTTTAGTTGGACATTACATATATTTAATCTCTCACTGTAATTTTTTTGAATTGAAATTGTTTTAAAGTCAATTTAAATTCTAAGAAAGGGGCGTATGTAAGAGAGTTAGCTTATAGCAAGTGGGTTTAATGAGTTCACAGTGCTTGTATATCAGTTAAACTTGGTCATTATATTGAGTAGTCTAGGACAGTTTTACGTTCCAAAGTTAAAGGATTGGTCATTATATTGAATACTAGAAAATTACTTTCTTTGATCGGTGTTACTTGGTATTTGGGGATAAAAGCATTAAGTTATAGTTGGTATTTATCATTTAGGCGTACGATATTATTTGGGCGTAGCGTATTTGTTATTTGGGCGTACGGATTATTTAGGCGTACGACCTTTGATTATTTAGGCGTAAAACTGACCTTTGGTGAAAGGAATTGTGGGACAGTTTACAATAGGATATAAAACAGTGTTTCTGATCAAACGGGATTCATTCTACCTTTTGATTCAGGATTCAACTTGACCATGAGCTGCACACTTTAAACCTTTTGTGCTCACCATCTTTTATTTGAATATTTTTGGACATAGAATTTGTTTGGTTGCAATTTGTGAAAATGTAAGTTGGATTGTTAAACAACGCAATAAAAATCGCTATATAAGATCACAAGCCTTTACATATGTATTTGCTACACCACACTTTTATAGTCTGGTTAATACAGTTTAGTGAGAACAACTCACAAACGCGGATGGCAAGAACAATAACAAAGGCCTGAGTGACGTCATCTGCATACTATCTATACATACCATAGCTACCAACGTATTTTTTTGTATGTCTATCTATCTATCTATCTATCTATCTATCTATCTATCTATCTATCTATCTATCTATCTATCTATCTATCTATCTATCTATCTGTCTATCTGTCTATCTATCTATCTGTCTATCTATCTATCTATCTATCTATAACCATCTATCTATTTATTCATCTATCCATCTCTCTCTTTCTCTCTCTCGCTCTCTCTCTCTCTCTCTCTCTCTCTCTCTATATATATATATATATATATATATATATATATATATATATATATATTTATATATATATATATATATATATATATATATATATATAATATATATATATATATATATATATATATCAGGTGCGAGAAAATAAAAGGCCTCAAAGTAGACCTCTTTAAAACTATGATAATATTTTTAAATCATCACAAAATTTTGCAGACTGTGAAAAAAAAACAACTTGTTTTTACGAATCTCAAATTTCAAGAAAAATGAATGAAAGGTTCAAGAGTTATAGCTGTTCAAAGAATATCACAAAAAAATTGTCATATCAAGAGTTCGAGAAATTCGCGTCATGAATTACTTTGAACGTCCTGTCGATTCACTGGGCAAGATCTTGCCGCAAGGGTAGGGTGCAGCTCACCCCGTTTACTTCCTGTTTCATTGTACGCATTTGCACTGTGTTGAACACACAATCAAAACAAGAAAGGAGAATTCCTAAAACTGACAACTAACAGCTAGGGCTGTTCCTACCCGGGTAATTTATTACCCGGGTAGGATCCGGGTAATGTTTCCCAATTACCCGGGTACCCGCCATGAAAAGGGGAGGGGGGGGGGGGGTGGCTGATATGGCGGTTTTTTTTTTGTTTGTCTGTTTGGTTTTTGTATTTTTGTTGTTGTTTTTTAAAGCATATCTTTATTTGAACAAACTGTAGAAAAAGATATAACAAAATATTAAGAATCAAAACAAAAATTAAAGACTTTGCAACAACTCAACGATTGAGAAAATCAAGGCAAAAGGGTATAAAAAAAAAACTTCCTTCATTAGCAATTCTTGTTCAAAAAGATCAACTTGTCAATGTGGCTTTCACCGAGACAGCTTCTCTTAGCAGAGATCAGTTCTCCCGTTTTTATCTTTTCTGTCAAAATAATTCCATGAAAGGGATTTTGTCTGGGACGACATAGTGACAGATGCGTGATTAATTACTCAGCGTCGCAATGTCGTGTGTGTGTGAAAACAATAGCTGGGGGGTGTTTTTATGGTCCCCATCTCGAGTTCTTGGAAGGACCTTCATTAGTTTCGATTTCCGAGAGAAAGTTGACTTCTTGGAATCAGGTTGATTCCTAACTTATTCCTAGCTATTGGAAAGCCCATAATGTAATCAATAATTTTATTTTGATTACGGATAGTTTTTTAAAACTTAAATATGATTGAATTATATTCTATAAACCAATAAAATAACGTATTAAAGAGAAATTGAAAAATACCCGGATACCCGAGGACTCTACCCGGGTACCCGAAATATTCTGCAATACCCGGGTACCCGGGTAGGACCCGGGTACCCGCACAGCCCTACTAACAGCCATGGTTTATTCTGAGGAAGATAAAAGTGTTATTAAAGCATTATTCGAGGAAAAGGTTTGGACTGGTAAAAAGATAGTTCGAGAGTTTCCGAATAAGTAATGATCAGTCAGGACGGTTAACAAAATCATTACAAAAATAGGAAAAGAAGGGTCAATTCATTGAAAAAAGGTGGTGGCCGCCCCCGTTCAGCGAGGGTAGAGGCAAATATCGACTGTGTGGAAGATGCTGTTCTGTCTCAAGAAGACAATCCTGGATCCCATCTCTCTAATCGAGAAGTTGCTGGTGTCCTAGGCACAAGTGACTTTTCCGTACAGCAGATTATAAAAAAAAAGATCTTAATCTCCGCCTTTTCAAGCGATTCAAAACCAGCAGAAAGTCTGAAAACGTCAAGAGAAAACGCAAAACACGAGCAAGAGCTTTACTAGACAAGTGTCTACTATTATTACTTTTAAAATGACAGATCTCCAAAGTGGGGCCTTTTATTTTCTAGCACTCTCTATATATATATCTATCTATCTATATTACTATCTGCGTCTGTGTGTTTTGTGTGATTGATTAAGTGTATGGTTGCGCGTGTACTGTGTGGATATAGGTGCTGAAAGGAATTTATGAATAGGCCTTGCGTTTTTGGGAGAAAGTCCATCATTTCTATAACACAATAGCAATAGCAATCTTAGTATTTAAAAAGCGAAGGAGTTCAAGACACATTTTTTCCAGCCTGTAGCCTGTGTTACTATAAATAGATTTTGAGGCGTAATGATATCCTGCCCACAATAATAATTCTAAATATCAAATAGTTAAATTCGAGACTCTATAATTGTGAAAAAAAGAAGTACATTTTAATAAGAAAAGCAAAAAAAAAACAAAACAAAAAAATAAAATTTACCGAAGTCTAATATGCTTGCCTGTAAATTTTGTATACCACCATCTAATACCTTTCTGAATATAAAGGTCACTTTTATGGTTTTTAAGTAATATATTTATGTTTGTATTGGTTTTGTTTTTTGGTTGCTGGCTGAAGAATGATTTTTAGCCAAAAACGTTCCGTGTTTGGTATTTTGGTCTTTAAAAAAACCTTGTAATATTCATTTTTGTTTATTTGGTACTTTTAACAGTCCACAGCTTCTAGCAGCTTGGTATCAATTTGGTCACATTTCTGAACGTTTTACTTTAAATTCTCTTTTTGAAATCGACACAACCCGTCATACACAAGGTTGAGGGGTCTGTCACATATCTTTTAATATTGTTACATACTTTATTATTTACTCTTATTTTTCTTTTCTTTGCAATTATTATTGCTAATTCTTTTCATTTTTTTTGAGACACGGAAATGCACTTCCAATTTCTGATAACAAAATTTTATACTATTGTTGTTCTCATAACCAAGAATCTGCCACGCCTCCCACTAGCATCCAGAGCTCACTCTTGCACGTGCAGCGGAAATGACGTCATGCTGTACAATCTGTTCTTCATGTTTGTTTTCCACTTATAATTTCCATTATCGCAACGAGCATGTGTTTTGTTGTGCTTGAAAATTGAGCTGATAAGGAAAATATGCAGGCGCATTTTATGCCGCACAGCCTTGAATATTGACATACCTAACACTTCACATGCATTTTCTCTCGCATCCAGCCTGGGTCCTTTATTTACTCAACAATGAGAGGCATAAATTATGCAAAAAAATTAAAATTAGGATGAGAGAATCATATTATATAATGAACCCTTTTCCACAAATACCATTTTGTTCAGCATAATCAATTTGTGGCTTTGTTGTCTGTGAGTATGACACTCGCCTTCTGGCCGGTGGTTCCTGGTTAGAGTCCCTCTTTTGGCGAGTTGAGTCTTTGAAAAAGTTTCTTTACCCACATTCTCTCATAGTACTTAGACATAAAATGAGTAGGGTCTGACCGTTAATAGATGTGTCCATGACGAAGAAAAATATATCTGTTTTCCCTTTCGATGTTCATTCTGTCTTTGTTCTGGATTGACAGTGCCTTTTTTCCCCTGGTCCTGGCGGCGTTCCTAAGCTGAGAGGGATACAGTCAGGTGTATTGAGAAATGATTTTTTTTCTTTGCTTTTACCTTAATGGGACTTTAAGATAGATTCAAAATAGGCACATTGATGGAATTATCATGAAATCCTCTTGTATCTTTTTGAACTGGTCCCCCTTGTCAAACTTTTTCTTTGGTGTATTTAACTTCAGATCTACAACTTTTCACCAATTATCTTTCTGTTTACTGGCTCTGAAGGGCCTATAAGTGTCGATAGAGCATTAAAACCCAAAACAAAACCAAAAAAAAAAAAAAAAAATATGCAAAAAGCAAAACAAAAAAAACAAAACATAACAACAACAACAACAAACAAACAAACAAACAAACAAAAAAACAACAAACCAAAAAAAAAACAAAAAAACAAACAAACAAACAAATAACAACATCACAAAAACAAACAACCAAACAAATGTTATTTCGCTTGAAAGTGTGATGTCTTGTACGTCGTGTGAAGAGTTGCTGCATGCATGGCAGCCCTTGTAAAGCGCTTTGAGTACATAATTTAGTGGATATTGCACTATATAAATGCTTAAGTGTTTTTCAGTGACTTGATGGTTTACAATAAGCGGCAGCGCACTCTTGAATTACTCTTGCCTCTAGATTCTTGTATTGAATTAAAGTACAATCTTTTGAATAGTCGGCACCCTTTTCTGGGGGGCATATCTGAGTCTGTGGAGTGATAACGCAGATTTCGCAACGTTTCTTTTTAATATATATCATTTTATAATCATATTGCTTAGTTTGATGCTGTATGTTAGAGTGAATGACATTGCGTTACTGTAAGGCGGTCCAAATAAAAACAAAATTTTATCAGACCTCTGAAATTGATGGTTAAAGGTACAAATGATGACTCCATCTATCTACCCCTATTCTTTGTCGGCAAAATATATAGATTAAAGGCTGTCACTTGTCGTGTCCCAAGTATCTCTTTCACATACACCAGTGATTGATTCAATATATGTTGGACGAGAAACACAAGAATACATGAATATTAATGGATGATATCTAGAGTAATTGCGGCTGACGATACATGCGTGAACAGGCAGAACGTGTATACAAAGAAATATGCAAATACTAGCAAATGCAGGCACAAACACACACACACACACACACACACACACAAACACACACACACACACACCGACACCCACACCCACACCCCACACCCATACAATCTAATATCAGAAACAAATAATAATCACACACACAGACAATCTCTCTCTCTCTCTCTCTCTCTCTCTCTCTCTCTCTCTCTCTCTCTCTCTCTCTCTCTCTTTCTATACACACTCGCGGGAACATTACCTTTTTTCTAGTGATTGACTACGAATGGATTCGCAATCGTCACAATATACCAGAGGTTTAATTGCATCCTTTTGTAGTGTCACCTTAATAACATGTTTACCCTAATTTACATTTTAAAACATAATTCCGTATTCTCATCTTTTAAATGTT
>NC_088360.1:129115977-129155413 GCF_034508935.2 Berghia stephanieae | reverse complement strand
TTTATATAGTAAGAGTAATCTGTCTGTATTTTAGTTGATGTTAGTATGAAACATATTATAATCTTTGAACTAATTCAATAAAAATTCACTAGGGAGTAGTCAATGATTATAATTTTTTGGCATGACTTCTGTAAACCAATACATTTTTGTTTGATATCTTCTATTCTCACCTGAAATTCATGTAACTACTTATGTCTTATAATTTTATAACGAAGAACATGATTTTAATTTGAAAATCTTACAATGTTCTCTAAAGTGACTGGTAAATTTAAGTTACATGGATGAACTGAATAAAATTTTAAACTTCTATTTAAAAAAAATAATTTTGTCATGCAGATTTAAATGTTGACAAATTTGCATGGAAGAGAGTGGTTGAAATTCAAGCCCTGACTGATGTAATCAAGGATGTGGGTGGAAATCACCAAGCATTCCAGAAACTGCCTCATTATATGAGGCGTCGACCAATGAGCCATAACATCAAGAGAGTTCCAAGACGATTACATGAAGTTGTAAAAGCAGAGGTAGGTTGACATGAATCAAACAAAAACTGCATTATTGTTGTGAGGATTTTATTAGCATTTCCAAAACATTGAATTAATTGTGCTTTTGCTTTTTCCCGAAGAGTCACTCCAACTCCAAGTGAAATCATGCATTGTTGGTACAATAAACTATTAACAAGCTGACTTAGCATTAAGGTTCCTCATTTTGTCACAAAAGTTAAGCAATATAAAGCAAGATTATTAGTCGGATAGATGACAGTGATTGTATAAAATTCTCTCAGACAGGCATTATGGTGGGGTAATTTACTTTTAAAAATATGCAACTAGGGCATTACGTTTATACGTCTAGTTAAGAAGACTGAATATAGTATCATCTTTTTTTTATATAAATACCTACAATTTCATAGTTCTAATTATTTGAACATACAATCTCTATTTGGCTTTCACTACCATTTTAGACGTTAATTCACATGTAGACTAATATGTCAAAATTCGGAGATTTATTCTCCTTTAAGGCAGTACTTTGTTGGAATTAGCCCCCGAAATAGCCCCGGGGGAACCCCTTTCTAGTTTTTAACTGTACCATGCATTCTACTTTTGTGGTTGTGTTTCCCATTCAATCTGCTTTATGTCTTGAGACGACCTTCTCCTTGGCCTCCCTCTGCTCCTCTAGCCCTCAAGATGACACCTTTCACGCAGAGCAGAGATTTTTGGTTTAATCATTTAAATCACATACATACTTTTGTTGCAACTGTCTGATGTTGTCTAAATCAAACTCCCAGTGATTTTTTAAGCTGTGAAATGTTTTAATACATTCTTGGCAATGTTGATTGATGATTTGTTAACAGCATTCAAAGAGTAAATATTCTTTTCTTTTATAAGTTTTCAACTAAATGTGGAGTTAGCTGTTTTTCATATTATTATATTACCATATTTGCATGTGAGAAAACTAGAATTTGTGCTTATAGAGGGTTCATGTTAAGCCTGATACTCAAAATCCATGGCAATTAATATCTTAGAATTTGATTTTCTATTTTTTCTCATTTTATCTCTTGTACAAACATAGATTTTCATTTGTTTCATGTGATAGAATAAATCATATTGTGTCGTAACATGATGATTTTGACAACTGGGATTTCTTTTCGCAGCTTGACAAAGTGAAATCCCCTAATAAACGTCCCAGCAGGAAGTTTAGGAGGAAACCATCAAATTTGTTGTCTGAATATGAACAAAGAAAGAGGAAAATTCGCTGGCTCGATACACATATATGGCATGCCAAGCGATTCAAAATGATGGAAGCATGGGGTTATAGACTGCCCTATCATCCGTCCGACAAGAGCATTAGAAGCTGTTATCGAGCTGTACAGAGACACTGTCTATTACAGGTGATTATTACTTTGATATGGAATTTTTCTACAGTACGGCAATCACAAATTATGAAATCATTTATAATTGGTAATAATTTTGTTGCAGGCTC
Organism: Berghia stephanieae; assembly: GCF_034508935.2. Classification (NCBI taxonomy): domain Eukaryota; kingdom Metazoa; phylum Mollusca; class Gastropoda; order Nudibranchia; family Aeolidiidae; genus Berghia; species Berghia stephanieae. Next base: position 129,153,436 of record NC_088360.1, on the reverse strand, counting down.
TATAATAGATCACTTCATCAAAAAAGATGGTGGACTGTTTTTAGATTTTAAAAAAAATTGGTCCTGTTGGCTGTTTGATTTAAACTATTGTGGCAGATGAAATTCTGTTAAGAAAATTGGGTGGAGCAGTCACTTATGTGGATAAGAACAAGAAATGAGGTGAGTAGAAAATTTTGCAGCAATGAATATTCGAACCACTACTCCGTCAGACTTAGATGGATGCTCGTGCGTGCTAACCAACTTTTGTGGTGTTTGTGTGCGGATCCCATGACCTCAAGAAGTCGGGAGAGGGACTCAAGATAGATACCACTTTTAAAAAAAGTTGTGTTAGTAAGGAAACAAGTCAATCGGGAACATTGAAGGGGGGCCTGAAAAGGGCCAGTATAAAAATGAGGCAAGGTGTATCATCTCTCTCTTCATTGTTGAAGAAGTCTGAAATCCTCAGCTGGACTGTAAGGCCTAGATGATGGGTTTAAAACGGGCTTCAAATTTGGAGATGGAAGTGGTGATCTCTCCAGTGCATTCTTTTTTGCATCGCGTAGCGTGAGAGCAATGGCTGGCAAAGCTGTTAACATGTCAGGTAACAGGAAGGTGATCCATGCTGTCAAGATCATCATCAGCTGTCACATTCGGCTCGATTTTTCTCTTCAGTGTAAGGGTCTTCAACTTTCTTCATTCATTTGCTGTTGTTCTTATCCAATGAAAAAACTTATCAGTAGCTTTTTTAGTCAATGAAAATGCATGTTTATTTGTGATTTTATTGTGAATATGAATGATAATAACATCAATCAACTGATATTGACTTTTGTGGAGTATTTTTTTTTTTTGTTACTAGTGTTATATAAGAAGAAGCGGAAGGGACAGGGATCCTGAAAAAAGGTTGCCTTGGGTGACAATTGACTTAAACAACATTTTGAGATCTGGAGTCAACTGTATCTATTTTTTGTGGTTTGTTTTTCAGGATGTCTCCTATGAACAATACATTGAAGTCAAGGGTAAACGAGAGAACATCATAAATGGACTGTGTCATTTGACAGATATGGAAACAGGTGAATGTTTCATGGTAATTTAGATTGGTTGGGAGGGCCACCATGTTGGAATGTCATTAATTTTTAAACCAAGTATATTTGTATGATGTTAATCTTTTATAGAATGATTTTGTCAAATTATTGATTAAGAAAGGAGCCTAAAATATTTAAACTTTCATTCTTTTACAGGCCCGACATTTGCTGCAAAGATGACAAGTAATGGCTCCAAAGAAGGCACTTTATATTTGTACAGTTATGACAGTTATCCACACAGTGTTATTGGTCGTGTTACCTATTTCTGGCATGCTGAAAGCAAAGAAAATTGTAATGGAGACCAGATTTCAACACTTTGGATTTGCTGTCATCCTTCCTTTGAATCAGAGGCACTGAATGAAATTACCAAATGTTTTGATAAGTCATCAGCTGTTGGTGTGGCTGTAAATATCAGCAGGGATGATTCTAGAGAATCAGATAATAAGAAAGTTGAGACAGATAGAGTTTTAGTCACGAGTTTAAAACATGAAATTGTGAAATTCCGATTGTTTGGGCCAGCTTCTAATTCTGTTTTACGAGAAACTTTAAAATTATGGGGTAGAAAAGAATTACAGAGCAAAGATAGTGAAGCTATAAAGTCATGTTCAGGAGAAGACAATAATGTATCTCAATCTCAACAAGATGAAGATTTGGTAAAAGGAAAGGACGTCCACAACGATGGTGATGAAATGTGGTGGAAAACTTATTACCAGATTAGCCCTAGACAAGATGAATGTGAGAAGCAGAATGAGGTTTTGAAGGCTGTGCTTGAGTGTAGAAGTCCTGCGGAAGCTCCTCCTCATATCATCATGGCTGCCACAGTGAGGGATCCACGCCTGCTGTTACCACCCAAGAGGAACAAAGTATCTGTGTTTGATGCAGGTTGTTTTTTTTTTATGTCAGTTTTCCTTTAAATTATTTTTGTGCTTGAAAACAAAAAAATGTTTAAATAATTTTGTGGTAGTTTGATATGAAATATATATTCCTTTCTAGTATAGAAAGATTTGGATAGTAATTATTTTATGACCTGTAACTTTTGAAACTTGTGAGAAAAGAAAAACAGACATAACAACAAGTTGAGCTATCCCATATTAGAAAAAAAGTTTTCACAAAGTTACAGGAATGCCTTTTCAAAAATATACTAGACCGTCTTCATTCATTTTGAAAGATTATAAGGTTAATATGACACACTGATACTGTGTCCTGAGCAAAACCTGACATGGATTTTTTTCTAAAAGGAAGAGAAAATAAAAGAGTTTTGAAAAATTATGGGATAGCCTACTTATTCTTAACACTGCCCAATTATTCAAATATTTAGAATGAGTGAAGACGAGGTGATTTTTTAAATGGTTGATAAGTTTTATTTTAATCATTACATGGATGCAATTCAATGAACGTGTATACAAGCTCTTGAAAACGATTGGGTAGCTCAGTGGTAGAGCGCTGGTATCATGCCAGAGGCCGCAGGTTCGAATCCTGCCCCAATTTTTATTGACTATCTTGTGGAATTTGATTGATGATATTATCGTTATTAATTCAATTCTTTTATCATTTTGAACATTGCTTTATCAGAACACCAGCAGTTTGTTTAATCAATGTAGTTAAAATACAGTGCAGAGCAGATATAAATCAACAGCACTTATATTGTATTGACATCATGCTTATATCTACATGACATCAAAGTCCCGTTTATTTTTGCTATACAACATTAGTAATTAAATATCTCATATATCAACATAAATTTTACCAGAAGACAGTTATATTGACATTGCGTTCTATCGATATTGTCAATAATTGGTCTTTAAAAAAAACAAAACAAGACTATGATTTATAATTAGCTAATGATATCCTGCTATGAGGCAAAATAACAGCCAATGCAAATCCAAAGACATCCCGTGAAAGGAAGTGAAGAAGGGGGTGAGGGATGGTGATTGTGGAAGGGGATGAGGATCTGAAGGGATGGAAGTCATGTCGTCTGATTTATTTACTTAGGGAGATAATTCGAGTTGTGTACTTTGTATTTTATATTTCCTTCGCTTTTGCTTCCCTTCAAATACAGTATGATAACGGACCTCGGATAAAACTGGGATTTTTTGCTAGTCTTACTATCCCGGTGTATCCGAGTTCCACTGTATGATTTTAGATCAAAAGTAAAACAAAAGAAGTTTAGTGTATGGAATTTTGCCTTTTTTCTTATCCATTTCCCCCTATATGTATTAAAATGTAATGACTTGCATTTCCCTTCAATTTCTAGATACAATTGAGACAACATTGAAATCAGAGCTCTTCACCAAAGAAGTCAGCACCAGTCCTCTGTGGAATAAAGTTGTCAGGAAAAACGTAAAGGCCACAAAAATATCAGAGAAGACTTTCAATGACATGAAGAGTAAACATTTGATTCCAGGTATTGTAATAACATTGAAGTCATTGCCTTTAATTACATAGTGGATTTTAAAAATGTGTTTAATTTTATCCTTGCAAGCAGTAAAACATTTAGGAGATATTGTAGATCTATCTCTGTCTCTCACTTTTTCCATCGGACTCTTTCTCTCTCTCTCTCTCTCTCTCTCTCTCTCTCTCTCTCTCTCTCACTCTCTCTATTTCCCCCCCCCCCCTAACACTAAGTTGATTTTTTATTGTCTAGTGTCTGGGCCATATCTAATTTAGATCTGATGGAAAGTGCATTTTGATATAAGCAATCATTCCTTTCTATTTAAAGCTACAAAGCTCTGGTTCTACGAGAGTCATGGCTTTAAGAATTTAAAAAAAAAAAGAAAAATCAATTACTCACTACTTTCTTTTTATATCGGATATAAAAAAGAACTAAATATTCTTGAGAAATGACACTAACAATTTTAATACACAGGGTGCATAATTGTCATCTTGCATCATTTTTCTCTTTTCTTTATCTGGCAAATTTTACGATTTTTATACTTTCATTATTGTTTTATTTTATCAGGCACACCTCTGGAGTTGGGTGAAAAGGAATCTCGTATTCCAATCATCCTTATTCAAAGACCAGGACTGACCGACTTCAATTGCTCTGTAGGATCAGGTGGTTTGTCATCCCAGCATCAGACTGGTTACAGCAGTGGTTGGGATGTTCTCATGCCTGCAGGCTGGGCTATGGCATTCTGGGTAGCCATGGTCTATCGGGGTGCAAGGGTCGGAGGTCAGAGAGAGGCTAAAGCCATTGCCCTCCAGGCCAGGCAGCTTGTTGGGGTGAGGGATGTGCCCGATTCCATCGCTGGCAGAAAGGAGTTGGAGATGGAAGCAGAATCACTTCAGATCAAATACAACAAACGTCCTCCGTCAAAAAGACCCAATTACACCAAACTTGGGGTCGACTCTCCTTTTGTTTTTCCATTTGATCGTCTGTGTAGTGAATGGTCGAAAGAAGAGGGAATGAAGATGAATAAACTCACTATAAACATTTCTACAGTTACAATGAAGGAGGACATGTATGTTCTAAGACAAAGAAATATTCTTAAAATGTTAAATACTGTGCTTATTAATCCTAAAACGTCGATGAAATCTTTAACTAATAAGAGGAGCATCAAAAACATGCAACACTCTGTAAATCAGGACAGCTTGTTGGAGAAAGTTCTGAATACAGATGAGGGGAAAAAGCTTGTAGAATGCTGTGGTTCTGCCATGATACCAGTGGCTGTTACTGTACACCTGCGTGGTGTTCCTGCTAGAAACGCTCATATCTGTATCCCATCTAAAGACGACTTGAAGAAATTACGGAAAGAAAAAGGTTATGGTGGACCTGTAGAAAATCTACACCCAGATGAGGACGCACCAAGGAGAAAAGCTGAACGGAAGGAGAGATTGAAACTGCGTAAACAGAAGAAAAGAAGTAAAAAAGTAGGGACAGTTGCTGATGATAAACCTGGAGAAAGCACCCAGATAGACGTTACTGCTCAAGAAGATGTTGCAGCAGTAAATGTTATTGATTCAAGTTTGTGTAAATTTAGCATCAACAAAACATCTCGGTCTGTCATCGGGTTCATTACAGTTGGGGATTTTGATCTAGGTCAAGGTCAAGGGGCTGGTATGGGATTCTGTTCAGCTAGAGGTTTGTTGTATCTTATCAATGCTTGGCAGAAAAATGGAGGGGCTTGTTTAGTGCTTGTCAGGAATCCGACTTCGCTTCAATATAGATTTGCTTCTATTTCAGTTGTTTTGTGATATATTGTTGCTTATGTTAAATTTAAAGAACTATGAGGAAGAGGTGGTTGGGGGATTGATGACTTTTTATTTATGACTAAACTAGCATTCTGACTTAATGCATGTTAATTTGACTTATGACTAATTCAGTATCTAAGGTTTCATGAGATAAATTATACACATTCTACTCGAAAATATCCTCCTTTTGTTAAGGAGGCATTAAAAATATCTACCTTATTGAATTTTAAACATGTTTCTGTTAAGAAGTAATGATTTAAAACATATTTTTGGGGGGGGAATGTATTTTAAATACCACCATAGGTTTGGTTTCATTCTCTTTAGAAATTTTAAAATTTATTCTGTTACCAAATGTTGACTGAGATGGTCATAAGTTGTCTTTATTTTTTTCAAAAGTAATTAAATGTCAATGTTTTTACATTGAATTGATCTAATAAAATTGTTATATACGATGATGGTTGTTCTCCTTTACCATTTGATTTGATGCTGTCTCTTTTAAAATTCATATTTTTAACTGGAACGGACGACATACAAAGAGGGATTAGAGTCCTGCTGTTGGTGGCGCAAAGTGAGCCTTTGGAAACATTTTCCAACAACATTCAGGTGATGAGTACCTTGCTGGTAACAGCATTGTTTCTGTGGATATAAAAACATTTGTAATAGCGCATCACAGGCATTTTGTTTTATCCACATGTTCAGTGGCTTGGGGCCCCTTGTAATGCTTTGAGTATATCTGATTTATATCTATATATCTTTTAATATATATTTATATATGGATATACATCCACTTGATAAACTGGGCAGGTCACTCTTGTTATCTCTTATGTACCCAATCCCCTATATCTCGTGTCCTTTCTTTGTTGTTATCTGCCTTTGTTTTGAAATGATAATTTTTTGTTCTGCCAAGGACATAACTCTGATCTTTTGTCAAAAGGGAGGCAGTGAGATGCATTTTTTTTTGGGTCAGGTAGAAAGGTGGGGGGAGCGAAAGAGAGATATTTCTTTCCCTTTAAATAATCTCTCTTAAATATATAATCAATTGTCTATGCATAATGTAATTATTAGACCTTGATTTATTTCTTGAGTTTATCTTTTTGCACAAAGTTTATTTAATTGCCGGTTTGATAATCCAAATTGTTTTGGGCTTAATGTTGTAATGGAGAAAATTCTCAATGTAAATTATTCTCCATTGCAACAACATTAATTCAAACCCATAATTGTGTTCAGTTATCAGACCTGCATATATCATATATGCGCATGTCAATTTTGCGAATCTGTGTCATTCTCTGGTTAGAATTTATGAGTTTCAAACCAGAGTCAAAGATTGATTGCACTTTGGGTCCTGCTACTATTCTTCTTCTTTTTTTTCTTCTTCTTCTTCTTCTTGTCTTTCTTCCTTCCTTTCTCTTTCTTCTTCTTCTTTTCTCATTCTTCTTCTTTTTCTTTCTTCTTCTTCTCTTTCTTCTTCTTTCTTTTCTTCTTCTTTCATTCTTCTTCTTTTCCTTTTCTTTCTTCTTCTTCTTCTTCTTCTTCTTCTTCTTCTTCTTCTTCTTTTTGGAAAGTTCAAATATTATGGAGGACCACTCCACAATCTGTAGACTTGTAAAAAGTCTGCACAAAATACTCTAAAAAAACAAAACGTAGATTGAAAAGGTATGATTGTGAGCTCAAGCAACTGTATGAAAACATTCTGGCAGCTTGTTTCAGCCAAGTCAACTGAGAGGCTATTCCACTGTCAGCAATTGAAGGGAAAATACAAATACAGGCGGGCGTCTGTTTATTACATTGGAATGGTTACTCTTGCCCCCTGTCCCCTCATTGTTCTTGTACCAATATTTGAACTAGTCCATAAAATCACCAAATAAATATTAAACATTTATTACCTTTATTACTTTTTGATACACAAATTCAATGGGACGCCATCTATATTCAAATCTTAGTATAAAAATAATAAAGATGATATTCATGATAATATGGTATAACATTTCATTCTTTAGATTTAAGATCTCAGCGCTAAAGTACGGTACAGATTGAATTTGAATGAAATATCATTGATTGATGGGTCTTTTAAAGACTTATGTGAGAGTCTTTTTATAACACTACAAGAAAGCGATAACAGTTTAAGTTTAAATGGATGAATTATGGTTGTAAGCAGAAAGTAAACAAATTATAAAAAATATGGATGATAATAATAATAAAACATTTTAAGTGGACGGAAATTTTAAGTGGATGGAAAACATTTTAAGTGGACGGAGTGTATGGAATGCACTAACTGACAATAATAACAGTATAATACATTGGTGACAATTTAGTTTTTTAAAAGTTTCTAATGGGAATAGGGAAAAAAAATCACAGGATTTGAATATGTATGTATGAATAAAAATCTTATATAAAAAATATGTATATATGATAAATCATAAAGGTTTCAGATTAAAAATAAATGTATCAACTTATTCTATTTTACAAAGACTTTGGACGGAAGATGAATATAAATTTAAATACAGATCAAGTTTGAATTGGAATGTCGACTGTATGCATTGTGCATTCATTGATTACGTCATTTGACTCCCATGTTTTCTGGGCAAGATGTGTCTTCTTGTGGATGCAAACATGAAGAAATACAGTGTTGACATTTGTCATGTAATATAAATAAAATCCAGCGTTGGCTGTCGTACTATATTAAGGTAAATTGATGAAATAATATTATATTTACACTAATAAATGGACTGAAAATGGTTGGCAACTCTGAATACAAACTTTGCCTTGATTAGTGAAAACTGAATTGTTTAGCGCAGTAGTGTTATGTTTTTTTTTATGTTTACAATGTCATGTAGTTAATGAAATATGAAAAAAAAATATATGGATCCATCATTGAGTTTTAAACCTTTATGCCAATTTACAATTTGAATTGTGATATAGTAGTGAAAACATGATATTATTCAGGTCATAGACTACATGAATAAGAAATAAAACTAATAATCAAACAAATGTTGGTTAAAAATAATTCACCACACAGCTATTAGTACAAAACCATCTACTTTCTTGAAAAAACAACAACTCATGATTAAAATCTGAAATTACACTCCAGTACGGTTTCCTCGAACTCATTCGCATGTCCCGAATTTTTCCTTTGTATTCTTTTGTTATCATCAAACTGATTTTAACTCGGAACACAGTTTTGTAGAACTAATTTCATTTTACCCAGCCAACTGACAAAAAAAAAAAAGATTAATTAATGTTTTTTACTACCAGTGATTTTGACCACCGATGATTTACTGTGACTTCACCTCATTTTCCTGACCGAGGTGGTTGTAGAGGAGCACAGACAAAAGAGAGGGTCAGCAGCCGCTTTTTATGGGCTAATCGCCGCCATCTTGCTTTATGTGTAAATAATGATCGAATGGATCTCTTTTGTCTGTGTAGAGGAGTGAGGAGACAGAAGGGATGATTTTCCAAATTTGTTCTCGGATAATTGTCATGCACCAACAATACACTTTTATTTTCATTTATTGGTCAGAAAACTGTTACTTTAAATACATTGGGTTTTTTGACAAGATTACTTTCCATATGAAAAATTAAAAAAGACTTTCAGATTTTGCAAGCAAGATTTTACAACAATATACAATTCAAATTCAAAGAAAATTGTGGCAAATAAGTATTCTATAGCTCTGCTCCCTCGCTGATTTTCTCATGAAGCATTTGTCCAATGGCATGGGCAAAGTTGTCATTGGCACTGCCTTGATGCATCAGCCTGTTTGGAGAAACAATATGAAACGTTATGTACAGTGAAACCTCGTTATACTTTCATGTTTGGGATCAAGGCAAAATTGGCGATATAACGAATGTAGTCAATGTTGTATAGGACTTAACCAGTGTTTGGAATCACTATTTGAGCTCCAACTGGAAATCTTACTTTTATTATCTAGGTCTCATTGGAAGTGTGTGTTGTGTGTTGTGTGTGTGTGTGTGTGTGTGTAACCAGTCAATCGGAGAACTAATAATGAATAGGTTACTTATTGAATCATAATGTGACAATTATTTTAGTAGCAGAAAAGAGCGAGGATGGGTGATCTTTATTGATGATCAGCATATATTTATACTAGAAGATAAGATTTCTTTACGAAACCAGAAGACCAATTACATAATAAGTGTTTCCAGCCCTCCGAAAGAGTGGTTATACTCTTCCAATGAGATTGGAACGCATGTTTTAGTGACCTACTACACCCTTATTTTCCTCCTTTTTCTGGTGTACCTAAAAGTCACTATAATCTTTTTAGAGACTAAAGCACAAAAAAAAAAAAACTCTCAATGAGATGAACAGTTTATATCATTGTCCCTTTCTGGACCAAAGCACTATCTTTTAAGAACTTATAATCCACTTCAAAAATCTGAGACTTCAAACAAACACTCTTGAACTCTCAATGTAAAACGTGTTGTCATAAAGCAGGCCGATCTTTACCATTGTCGACTTGTGGTGAGAATCCAGTCATGGGCCTCAACGTGTCCATCTTTATTCAGGGCTGATAACAACGACTGCAGTGCTTGGTGTGGACTCGATGATTTCCCTTTGAACATCACCAGTAACTGTTCAATTTTTGATAGAAAATGATTATTCAAGTCAGACTGATTTTTAAATAATGGTAGATATCAGTTTAAAATAAAACAAATTAGCGATCTGTGATTGACATAACAAATGAGAAAAAAACCCCATCAATTATAACTTTATCAACATTAGTTCAAGTTCAAGTCCATAATAGGATGTAAAAAGGCACACGCAAATCAGTATCAGACAATAAACACCGCCTACTATGAAAATAGCTATCATCACCCTCATAAAAAATGGACATTTTTGAAAATTGACATCTCCATATTGTATAATTAATAAAATTATATTGTAATCACCCACCCCCAACATTTTGTCCTCCCTGTGTTTGAGGAATGGATCAGACATGACCCACGTCACTTCCGGTCTAGACAAGCCTAGCTCGTACATCAAATCCACACGGAATCCAATCTTGCGCACAAGAGCCAGGAAGAACAACGGAGACATGGGCTCCAGAATTTCTGTTAGGGGAATTTAAAAATTGAGCTTTTAATAATAATTATAATAATAATAATAGTAATAATAATAATATAATAATAATAATAATAATAATATAATAATAATAATTAATAATAATAATAAATAATAATAATAATAATAATAATAATAATAATAAAAAATGATAGTAATAATAATAATAATAATAATAATAATAATAATAATAATAATGATAATAATAATAATAATAATAATAATAATAATAATAATAATAATAATAATAATAATAATAATAATAAATAATAATAATAATACTAATAACAATAAAAATAATGATAATAATATAATAATAATGATAAAAATAGTAATAAATCTTTTGATAATAATGATAATAATTTTTATATTAGGAAATAATAATGATATTAATAAGAATAACAATAATGGTATTATTTTCACAGAGACAGCGCCAATTAATATACAATGAAAAAAATATGAATAAAGAGCCTTTTCTAATATCTAGCCTTTTCTATTTGTTGACAACGGGACTTGAATCATAGACTTACAGGTCGGAGGTGGAGTGTCATATATCACTAGACTACAAATTACACAAAGCCTTGTAGAAAAGAAGAGATGCAATTTACCGATAAAAATTCGAAAAAAGTTTGTATCTAGCAGTGCCAGACAACGCAGAAATAAAAATACAAGTAAAAATGAATCATACTCGTCGGGGGATTTTGTATATTTATTTCTCGTATTTTTCTTTTTGCTTTGTCTAGCACTAGCTAGCACTGTTTCATACACATCTTTTCAAAAATTTTATCTTACACCAGTGACTGCTTCCTAATTTGTCAGTGATTTATTGCATTTTCACAACCTTTGTGATTAATGATGTTGGACAACACACCGTTCACATCTTTCAATATCTAAACAAATCTATGACGTCAATATTTTTGAAAACGTTGTGTGAAATAGGGGAGACTAACCAGTGTCCTCCAGAAGACTTTTGTTGACCACGCCCCGCAGGTGACCTTTCTTCTCCAAATTGTCGTCAATCCTGAAAATTCAAGGGTACATAAAATATGCATACATTTCAATAATAACACAATTAAGAATAATTTCACTGTGATTTACACATAAACACGCAAACAAACTCCTCTCCTCTGTTTCTTCCTCTTTACTCCTCCTACTCTCCTATACCTCCTTCTCATCTCCTCCTCCTCCTCTTCTTCTTCTTCTTCTTCTTCTTCTTCTTCTTCTTCTTCTTCTTCTTCTTCTTCTCTTCTCTTTCCTCCTCCTCCTCCTCCTCCTCCTCCTCCTCCTCCTCTCTCTCCTCTTCTCTTCTCTTCCTTCTTCTTCTTCTTCTTCTCTCCCTTCTTCTTCTTCTTCTTCTTCTTCTTCTTCTTCCCCTAACTTTTTACCCCTTTATAATAACACATCTCAATTATAAGGCGCTCATTCAAGATAGTTAAGTACATACAGCCACAGGGAAAAGACGAGAAAGTAAAATTACCAAGTTTTGAGTTTTGACTTGAGAGAATGGACGAGTGATAATTTGTTAAGTCTCTGTAAGGTCATCAGAAGCTCTGGCACTCCATGATCGGGTCGGCTGCTTCTGATGTTTTTCCAATGGTGGAGCATCTGAAATACGGATTGGAATCACTGTTGTATCAAATAGTATTTTCAATCTATTAAACCAATGGAATTGACAGAGACCCGACGTTTCATTCAGTAATCAGTAAGTACAAATGAAAATAAGATAAATTGAAGAAATAGATAAATTGGTACATGAATTAAACCAAAAAGAGCATAAAAAAGACACCCCCTCCCCATAAAAACCCCCAACAATGAGCCCCCCCCCCCCCCCAATCCCCATCACTCACTCAAAGAAAAACAAAACAACAACGACAAAACCAGTAAATAAAATAAACAAAAAAAGAAACCAACAACAAAACAAAAACAAAAAAACACCCCCCCCCCAAAAAAAAAAAAAAACAAAAAAACAAACAAACAAAAAAAACAAAAAAACAAAAAAAAAAAACAAAAAACAACCCAAAAACAAAAACCCTCAAAAACTTGCCATCATAAAAAAAAAACTAAACGAAAAACACAAAACAAAACAAAACAAAGCAAACTAAATCTGTCAGTCAACCACACAATGAAGAATGTGTGATCCACTGCCTCAAATTGGTAGAATGTCGGGTTAAATTAGATGTCGATTTATATTTAAAATTCAGACATTAAAAAAAAAAATTGATTGTTTTCACACCTCATGGAACAATATTCATTTTTCTTCATATTAAAACATATGAACGTCGCTTTAGTCTTACCATCTTATATAAATTCCATTTTCAACTTCGAAATGACATATTATGTAATACCGCTTTGAGGCAATTGCTCACAATTATTAACCTCGACCAATTTTTCGCTCAAGAAGTCTAACATCCCCATTGAAAAGTTCACCTACCTTCATAGCCCTGTGCCTGTCAGACAAGTGGCTTTCTACTGCCCACGTATGTAGCATGTTGTATGGAACACCCAACATGACACCCATCCTTAGCCAATCCTGTCCCAGGTCTTCTGCCAGCCAGTCCAACAACCCTCCGTCTCCCTGGGGTGTGGAGCTGCATTGACTTTCACTGGAATTATCGTCCGTCACAAACAGGTCTGTAGCCGGCATGGACACTTTTCTCACAGGTGAAATACTCCTGATAAAGCGGCCCGGGGTCGCAACTCGTACGCGTCCTGTGAGGATCAGGTAAAAGTCAGCTTTGAATATTTATTTGTACGAGAGAGAGAGAGAGAGAGAGAGAGAGAGAGAGAGAGAGAGAGAGAGAGAGAGAGAGAGAGAGAGAGAGAAAGAGAGAGAGAGAGAGAGAGAGAGAGAGAGAGAGAGAGAGAGAGAGCTCAATTGTAAGCTTAGATTTCAAGACCTAAGAGATCTCGAATAATTTTCTAGTTGATTGTATCAAGGTTGTTTTGTTATGAATTCTTACCATCTCTTCTAGACGATGCCTTGCTTGTGGCCGATCCAGTTGTTTTTGATCTATGCCTAGAATGAGAGGCTGTAGTAGAATTAGAAGTAGTTGTTGTTGTCGCGGTGACAGCTGGGGTCTTTGAACTGGCTGGGACGGATTCTTCTTTTTCCTCAGGGATGGTTTGATCAACGATGGCCATGGGTTGTGCTGACTGAGGGGATGATTGTGTAGCCTGTGTGTTTGATCCCTGAGTGTTTGATCCTTCAGGGTTTGTCTGCTGTAATACTGTAGACTCTGGCAATTCTGATGACGTGGGGGACGCTGTGCCTCGAATATCTTAAGAGGGAAATAAAATGAATTATTTTCATTATACTGCCTTCAATTACGCCCTGTTTCGACTATTATGCTACATGCTATGTTGACAAAAAACTAGTGACAAATCAAAACTTGATACAATCAGCATATCATGATTCAGGATTAGGTTAGTTTATTACGTTTAAACCTGGCATTTATCTTCTTCTTTAAACAAGTTAACATCCTATATAATTCGAAAATATCTATAAGAACACATTTATACCGAGTAATAAAATAGATAAATCTTGGAATTACGACGAGTTATTACTAAACGAGTTTCGATGTTTGTTTTTCTTTTAATTTTATGTATCACATGGCGGAACAAGATTAGGTGTGCAAGCGCAACAATGTATACATGCTTTCTATAACTAATACTAATTTCAATCTCCTGGAACTTTGAAGCTAAATGTTATGTGAAGTATGACATAACTTCCATCATTTGCTAACTGGCTTCTATCAGCATATCCTATTTTCAGCATCCTTAGAATATGAATAAATTATCAAATGTACATTAGATAAGTTGAAAAATATTGGGTTCCCACGTATTATTATTACATTGTTTTGTAACCTAAGGTCTCATTTTTAAGTTACAACACTGATTTTTTAAAGATGATGATGGGTACATACCAGCTTTGATAACTGCAGCATCAAAGGGAGATAACACGATCTTCTCTAGACTGTCCTGCCCTCTTGTGTCTCCTGGTTCAGCTGTCCATTGAAGGAAGAGAGGAATGCTGGCCAATTGCTCTTCTACATGGCGACTGCGATTGCCTTCCGTCTGGAGGGACTCGACACTTTGGCTGGGTTGAAAAGAAAAAAAAAGAAAATGTTTGCTAGAGTATTTTTAAAAATTAAGTCTCGTACTAATAAATTTTTGGTATTACTAATGGAATGAAAAGAATTTTAAGATCAGTATTCAGTATGCCATGTTTTAGTGTTCTTTATGTGCCAACACTTTCTCATTGGGAACAAGACTTAATGTGTCAATACTTTCTTATTAAGCGTCAGATTCAGTACACCAACACTTTCTCAGCGTGCACGAAACTTAGTGTGTCAATTACCTTTTTCAGTTTACACAAGGATTCCAGACAATTGATTAAAATCTGCCTTCTTAAAAAAATATTGATCTACATTTAAATTCAAAGTTAGCTTTGTGTTATTGTTGAATTAAAGCTGGAATTGACAGCTCTGAGAATTAATGAGCAATCACGGAAATTATTTCTTACATGATTTTCAAATCCAGAATCATGAAACACATCTGTCAAAGGATGATGTTTATTGAAGGGTTTACCTTAAAATTTGTTGTTTAACAGATCTTGGCGATTCAACGACACTTGTAAATAATGAAATATCTACACGTCCCTGCTTGGGTCCTGACGTGTCTTTCTGCTTGACCAAAAACTTGACACAGTTGTTTCTTTTTGGGTGGAACTGCAAAATGAAGTGAGTATTTAAACATATACTTGTCTTGCAGAATAAGAAAAAGTAGTAGTAGTAGTAGTAGTAGTAGTAGTAGTAGTAGTAGTAGTAGTAGTAGTAGTAGTAGTAGTAGATAGTAGTTAGTGAGAAGAAAAGAGAAGAGAAGGGAGAGAGAAGAAGGGAGGAGAGAAGAAGAAGAAGAAGAAGAAGAAGAAGAAGAAGAAGAAGAAGAAGACCAGCATGCCCAGCACTGATGATTAAGAGGAAAGTAAATAGAAAATCGATTCATTTTCCAGGTTTTTCACTTATTACTAATTCAGTTTTTGGTTTACCCAATACGGTATCCCCTAACTTGTTTTTCGTCTTTATATCTCATGGGTACATTCAACCATCTTCCCAAAGAGTTGTTTACCTTGATTAGAATAATTAATTCATTTTACTGTCTAATGTCTATGTCCACTCACCTGTAGAGGAGGCATGGCAACACCCGTTTGTTCACATGGTCCCTCTGTCCTGATGACGTACTTTTGGGTTGGAATGGCTCTGAACTCTGTGGTAAAGCTTGGTTTTAGGTCGACAAAACCCTGATCTTTCCAATGCTGAGAGGACAATAAAGTAAGCAGTTTTAAATGCCGTTTATGAAAAATGTAACATATTTGTATACGCACCTCTAACTAGCAATTGTGTCATGTTGTATATTCGACAATGAATGTATAAGACTTAGAAATAGCAAACGAAGAAAAAGGAGAATGATATAGAACATATTTATCTTTCTCATTGCAAACATTTATAAGATGTAAGCTATGAAATGCTATCCTACGACTTTTGCAACTGAAAATAATCTTAATTTAGGTGCAATTTTGAGTGTGTTGCTTAATATTTAGTGTTTAACACAAAAAATGTCACTTTTCTGAAACAGACAGACCTGTAGCCGTGCGTGTATTTTATAGCTCAAGATCAACTCCACAACCACTTCAGCCTCAGTTTCGCTTTTCTTTCCCGGTCTCATTTTGGCCATGGCCAGGAAGCAGGCGCTGTATTCTCTCCTCTTGGCTTTGTCGTACAAAGAAGACGCCATTTTGGTTGGTTCAATCTTGGTCTCTGCTGCCGTTGGGTGTTTGTAGTGAGGGTTTCTTTCCATGACACACAACCTGTGGGATGATAAAGTATTGTCAAAATGAAACGACATCAATAAAATAACAACATCTTCCGTTGTATTAAGATTGCATTTGTAGGTAAAATTATATACTTCACAAATTGTATTTATTAATCGCTCCTTTTAATATGTAGTAGTGTTAAATCACTATCACCCCGCACGTTTTGCTTCATCATTGCGAAGATGTAGATGGATAGATAGCTAGATGGTTATAGATAGATAATTGCATAGGTAGATTGATGGTTGGATCAAAGGATATATTTTTGGATACAATAATAGAAATAAAACCCTTAAAATAATAGTGCTCAACTTTTATATAAAAGGAGTGGTTAATAAGACACCTGACATGTGATTTTAATTAAATTCTACAATACTGTTTCCGGCTTTTCTAAATCTTCAGGAAGCGGAAAGAAGTTGTTGCTTTCTACAACAGGAAACAACAACAGCATCGTTTTCTGAAGATTGCGATTGCAAGAAATAAGACTGTGGAAGTTAACGAAAATTACACTTCAGAATTTTCTATTTAGAAAATTGAGTAGATACAAAGATGGATAGCTTGATTAATAGATAGACAGGGTAGATAGATGTATGGTATGATAGCAATGGGTAAACAGAAAACAGATTGATAGATAGATGTATGGATATATCTTATAGTTGATGACTCACTGTCCAAATGTGGGCATTCTAAGTGTGACAACATCCTTGGCGTAATCTGGATTTCTGTGTAATTCCACCCAGCCAGGGGGTTGTAAATGTCCATCTTGCTTGTTTCCTTGTTGTCTCATCAAAATGTGAAGTACTCCATGTCCTGAGGAATGGAACGTTTCAGCAAGCATTTTCAGACCTAAATGAAATCTCAAGATAACATCATGATGATACTATTAATTTTACTGGGATCCATGGAAACTACAAAATAATGAATGCATTTACAGAAACAATTCAAGCAAGCTATCAGTAAGAACCGACACTGTTTAACTCAAGTAGTGCTTCACCGTGACCACGTAGATTTCCAAATTACGTACCCAAAGTGACGACTTTACTATTGAAATGACCATTCATGGAATATCCACCATAACAGAATAGATAAAAATTTTCAAAATAATTTTTAAAAGCAAATAAAAGGGGCTCCAAGTCAACAGAATCACCAGCCATGTAAGGACAACATGTGACACATGCAAGACACTGTTGTCGTCCATTTTTGTTTGACAGAGAAACACTGTCACGGGCCCTGCAGTATATCGTGTAACTCACGGATTTTACATAATGGTATCAACAGGCTGACAGAGGCAGCCACTAGCATAAACTCAATGGCGCCTATACAAGTTGCCATTTAAAATTTACTTTAGTTCCTCCCGTGTCTTGGACACACTGAGCCGCTCAGCAGCCCAAAAGCAGAAAAGGATATACATCTACAAAAATCAACCAGAGAAGCCAATTCTAAATTACTTACCCAAGTAGTTTTCAGGAAGAGGCATCGTGACGATAACTTCATCATGGAGACTGAGGTTGTTGGAGCTCCTGACGTCATAGAAATGTGACATGGACAATATGGAGTCGTAGTCTTCTTCTTCATAACTTGGTTTGCTGGTTACCTGTGGAAAAAGAAATAGAGATTCAATCTTAATTGAGGTGATGACTTTCAAAATCCGATTTACTGAATGATTTGAAAAGAAAAATTATTCGTCTTCTTTGCCTTGTAGAACAATGCATTAACTCTCCTCTCCTTACCCGCTATTTTCAGAATTTTACTCCAAAACTTCATATTCACCCAACACAAAAATAGATTTTTCAAACAGAATAGTAACGAGTATATTCTATATTTTGTTCAGAAAAATGAGCTCTGCAATACAGTTTCGAGTTGTTTATGGCTATAACTACAACTAAATGAAATCAGAATAAGAAAAGTGATGGTTGCATCGTAACGAATGTGACGATTTTTCTGTGGGTGGTAAGAAGAGTTTTAAGTGTTTTGAAACTCCTCAATTGACGAATTGACATTCTGTTGTCTGTAGGGATTTTATTGTTTCAAGTCTAGAGAAGTGCACAAAAAGACGTTCCCTCTAAAAAGAAACAAATAAATTTTCTCACCCTACATCTGTTTCAGATTATTTTTCACTGTGATAAGTTGAAAGAGGACATGTTTTATTCAAAATTGAAGGGATTCCTTTTTATAAACTGGGATTTTGTACAGAATTGAATCCGGGGTTAACTTGTCGTTTTACGCGCACTATTTTATTAATAAGCTATGCATTTCTCATACCTCCAGGACTATGTCACAATCTCTGACCACAGAGCCTTTCTGGAACTTGAGCCTGAACAAAGGATCAAGGATTGAGTTAAACTCCAGGCCTGTAGGAGTAACCGAGAACCTTTCAGCTTTTGGTCTGGTGACCAACACGATGGACTTGACGCCGTGGAGGCACAGACTGGCATGACACATCCACTGGGGATTTTGCTGTAAAACAAATTATAAAACAATATTAATGGGTGAAAATACTATCTCATATTGAATGGGGTAATGCGTCAAATGAGTCTAATTATACAGAAAGTTTTGAAAACAATATTTATAAGCAATTATTTTATTTTAAGATATATAGTTGGATTTCGGGTGTTTTGAAACAAAATTTCATTCAATGTAATGAAAGATTATAGCTTCAAGCACACATTTTATGTAGTTTCAGCTGAAAAAATAATAGATCTTTTTTTTCAATAAACGTCAGAATTTGGAAACACTGAGAAGTTTGTACAAATGCTAGCAAACATTTAACTTCTCTAGGCGCAGCGTGACACAGCCGATTGGCCTTCACTTTGAATCTTGGGAGAATATGGTTCGAGCCTCACTAGCCGTGCTGTGGGGCCTTGAGCAGGCCCTAGATTACTCGAGGCACTGCACTGCGATTGGTATTCAGTATTCTCTTGCTTCGAACAATAATGGATGAGAGGAAAATTTTCACACATACATACACATACACACACATGGATGAGAGGAAAATTTTCACACATACACATACACACACACGCTCACACACACACACATACACACACACACACACATATATATATATATATATATATTATATATATATATATATATATATATATATATATATATATTATATGTATATATCCCGGGATAACTTTTGTAATATGTCTCAATATGCTGTGCAAGAATATTGTGTATCCTCATTTGGAATGCTATCTATACCT
The DNA here is from genome assembly GCF_034508935.2 of Berghia stephanieae. Lineage (NCBI taxonomy): Eukaryota > Metazoa > Mollusca > Gastropoda > Nudibranchia > Aeolidiidae > Berghia > Berghia stephanieae. The sequence continues at coordinate 129,134,032 of NC_088360.1, read as the reverse complement.
TATTCTGAGTGACAACCCGTCCTATTCTGAGTGGTGTGTGGTAATCATTTTGATTCGTCTTAATCAAAATGTCCTCATATTGTTCCGCCTTAGTGTAGACAGGGATTTGTAAAAGCAATGGTTCTTCTACGCATGCGCCGGAAATACGGAAGTCATAGACATCAGACAAAAGAAGCTCAAAGTCATCTGGTTGCGGTCCGTACAAGCTGAAATGAAATGAAATAAACATAGAATAATATACTGAGTAACACCAGCGTAAACGAAATTATTTTCAAAATATGGAACAGGAACAGGGAGCGATTAAGATAGCACGTGTCATATTAGACAATGCCAGAAATAAAATCTGTAGAATATTGACTAAGACATGATTCAACTCAGTCAACAGTGCAGATGTCGAGATACCGACCAATTTACTTAGCGAATGAAACAACATGCGTGATATTTCCCCATGCATTATACATAGGTGATGTAAGATGGTTTAAACGTATGATTAGGTTATTAGATTTGGTTTAATTACTTATAAAACCAATGGAAAGAATGCAGCTTTAAATCTCATGGTTACAAAATAAAACATTTGATATTGATACCTCAGCCTTAAATAAAAGGTCTTTAAATTCGAAAAATGATATGACAATGTCATTGCAATTATGAAGTAGTTATGGTTATAACAAACTGCTATGATTTTGAAATATTTATATCCTCCAATTTCAGAATATTTCTACATCCTAACATGATAATGTCTTCAATGTTGCATACGGCAGTTTTAGTCCAACGCAACCAGTGATAGATTGTGGCATTTCTGTGCATTGGAATACTTTTGATGCCAGTGTTTAAATGTCTGAATTAATTGTCTGTATGTGTATGTTAAGTTCGTTCCAATATATTTCAAGCTTAAACGGAACTTTTTGATTGAAGGGGAGGTGGTTGTCTGTTTATGTTTCGTGAATTTTGCAAGAAAACTGAGGTACGAATACGACGTAATGAATTACAATTTAAAGTAACCTGGTTGGTTTAACTGGGATTTTGTTGTGTTCTATATTCAATTAATTGTCAATAGAATTAGGATACCTAATGAAAACTATGCAATGTTCCGAAATTGCTTAAAATAATATTTTTACACTACGTGACATTTTATACCAGACACACCTAAAATCCTAAGCCAACACATTTCCTGTGTTCAGGCACCACCCACCTAATCATCAGGCTGGTTTTTGACAGATCCAGTCCAAATGGAGTTTTAATGGACAATCCAGTCTCCGTCATTCTGTAGAATGGTTTCTCCAGACCTTTAACCTTTACCCCCGATGACATTCCAATCAATCCTGTCCTTTTATCTTCATACCACTTCCAATTCTTAAACATCACGTATACCCACCTGTATTCTGGTACGACCCTCCTGACCATCAGGCTGGTTTTGGACAGACCCATTCCAGATGGGGTTTTAATGGTGAGTCCCGTCCCTGCCATTCTATAGATAGTGTCCGCTTGGAGCGTCAGGTGTTCTATGGACACATTGCTGCAATAGGTGGGAAAAACACATCATATTAGTAGATGCCATTTGAGAAAGTGAAAAAAACAACTCCTCCATAAAAGTTGTCATACCAAGCCATTTTTGTAGGTTGGGGGGGGGGGGGGGGTGTCGGGGGGGTGTCGGAGGGGTTCCAATATTCATATACAAGACTGAAACAATAAATTATCCAAAACGTTAAGATACGAATTTAAAGTAGATAACTGATGTGAATAAATAAATTCCCTTAATTTATATATGTCGAAATTCATAGTTATCTCAGAAAGACCCATATATCCCATGCATTAATCGCAGTGCAAGACTTCAAAGTGAGCAATAGGAGTTAATATCTTCCTTTAGTAGTAAAAAGAGATGCCATTCCGCCTACAATAAAAATGTCCAATGACAGAATCATGATGGCATTACATTCATTACAAAAACATTTACAAGCTTTCTCTTTTTTTCCTTTGTTCAGTGCTGATTTCAGTGACAAAAATTTTTAAAAAGAGAAACATTTTAAACAGTTGCCTTTAAGCCCCCCTTTTTTCACTGCATTAACCCAACTTTTAGAGCAATGAATTTAATGGGCTATCATTGCTACTCGAGCTAAATTATGAAGAATGGAAAACTGCACCTGTTTGTTTCACCACACACCAAGACTCTCAATGACATTACATTGATTGGAGGAAATTCCTCTTCTGACTACAACAAAATCGCTGATTTTCGTGGATCCGAGAAAAATCATCGGAATTGTTTGTTTTCACTTCCAATCATTGTGAAGCTTAAGATTAAAGCCTTACCCGGTTTTCAGTCCCCTGATTATCAGATCTGTTTCTTTCAGGGACTTTTTAATGGCTTTGCTTTGAGCCAGGCTGTTTGGACTTTCACTATCCTGAAAAAAAAAACGAATCCATAGTGAGAACGAAATTGGATGGGTTGTTAAATTGGTCCAAAAAATTTTGATAAAAATATTAAAAAATATAAAACCTTTTTAGCGCATGTCAATAAATTGCCCATGCTTACATGCGTTTCACAACGTTTCCTTTCTTGTCATCAGACTGTATGGAATCTTATTTCCATTTCAAACAGTACAAATGGCCCATGAATCATCCTTGTTGCACTAACACCTTTTCATTTGTCAATTCTTATAACCAGGTATCTTTCTCACTTGTGTCGAGTGGATTAATTGTGCAAAGTGCCTTGCCCGGGGATACAACACCGAGACACGGTACTCTTAAGTCGCCAACGCAATAGTAAACAATGCGTACCCTCAGTGATTTGACTGAAGGACAAACCTGCAATAAATGGATGGTTGGTTTGAATGATTTAGTAGCTAGATAGGGTAGAACTGAATGGATACATTACTGCAATAGACGTTGATGAAACAGCTAGAAGAGGGCTGGCTATTTGATTTAAGTTCAAAGTATATTTCAAGGAATTTGCCAATAAAAATCATAAATCAAATCAAATTTACAAAAGCAACAATAGAAAAAGATAAAGAAACAGAAAGAAAAGGAAAGGAGAAGAAGTATAATAAGAATGACACATGTTAATAAATCTCAATACACATTTTATGTGCATTTCTTGAAGAGGGGCTGGGCTGTTGACAGATAGGAAGGGATAGACTTGATGGCCGTGGTCTGTAACAACACGGCAGCACAAGATTTATTTAATAATTGATTGATGGATATATTGTTTAATTAACTAATTGAACAATTGATTGATTGATTAATTGATCGATTGATTGATTAATTGATTGATTGATTGATTTATTGATTGATAGTCGACATACGACACATAGATTCATAGATAATTTGTTGATTTGATTGATACCTTATTCAAAATGGACGCATCTCCACCACAAAACACTATAAGGTCAATGGTTTCCAAGTGAGATCGAACCACGGCATAGTGTAACGGTGTTCGTCCAAACTGGAACAACATAGTAAAAAACAGACGGATTTTAACATTTCAATACATATATACATTTTATTCAAATGGTTAGGAAATAGATAGAAATCAATATCCATCATTAAAACTTGGCAAAGGTGATCATTAAATTTTATTTAGATTAAATTTGTACCGAGATTTTAAAGCCCATTTTCTCTTCTTCTTCTCCTTCTTCTTCTTCTTCTTCTTCTTCTTCTTCTTCTTCTTCTTCTTCTTCTTCTTCTTCTTCTTCTTCTTCTTCTTCTTCTTCTTCTTCTTCTTCTGCTCAACCTCATCCTTTTCCTTTCCCTCCTCATCTGACCCAGTATGATTTTTCTTCTTCTTTATCGAAACCAAATGCCCCAGTGAGACTGTTGATATTTTATGGCTAAGAACAAAAAAGGTACTTTGCTGATAGTTTACAATTTATTTTTAGGGGTCTCGATCATTTACCCTAAATCATGATACCAACACAAAGGTTATTTCATTGTTTGTTTGTTTTTGCTCACATAATATTTTTATTTTATCTTCTTACAGTAAAACCGTCAAGAATTTGAAAAAAGTGTTTCATAGCATAATTAAGGAATATAAGCAAAGACTGCGAGAAGTGACATTTGATAAAAATATTATGTTTAATGAACTTGATAATTTAGATCATAACATACCAAATCTTGTGCGTTTGGATCGGCCCCGTATGACAACATGAGTCTGACTGCCTCATTGTCCCCCTGACCGGCCTCGTAGTGTAAGGCTGTTACACCCAACTGGAAGAAAATAGAAGATTGTGATTTCTTTGGAATTTAATCTATGTGAATGTGTTTGGTGTTGTTGAAGTAGGCGTGATTGTCAGATAAAGTGGTGTTTAGATGATGATGATGATGATGATTATGAAGTTGGTGATTGTACAATAATATATTATAGACTATGAAGTAAAATGAGAGAAAGAGGATTTGTGTGTGTGTGTGTGTGTGTGTGTGTGTGTGTGATGTGTTTGTGTGTGAGAGAGAGAGAGAGAGACACACACACAGAGATATGAAAGTAAATGAGAGAGAGAAGAGAGAGGGGGGGGAGGATTTGAGTGATGTGTGGAGTGTGTGGAAGAGAGAGAGAAGGAGGGAGAGAGAGAGAGGAGAAAGAGAAGGAGTGAAGAGAGAGAGAAGAAGGTGAGAGAGAGAGAGAGAGAGAGAGAGAGAGAGAGAGAGAGAGAGAGAGAGAGAGAGAGAGAGAGAGAGAGAGAGAGAGAGAGACATGAAATATAATATAACTTCTGACCAAATCAGCGAGATGAGTAGCCGCCCCTCTTGTCAACAGCAAATCAATAATGGTGTAATTACGGGACTTCGCCGCCACAATCAGGGGTGTCTCCCCGTTCTGGAAATGAACATAAAATGTAAACAGTAAAAGGGATAAATCTAAAAAATTCCCTGCAATCATTCTCAAGCGGAAATATGTTTATATGGTCTCTCTTATTGTCGGCCTTTGTGCAACACCGTAAAGTGAGTATAAATGGACTGTTTCATGTCAAAGATCGAGATACCTACAGCAAATTAGCCAATTTTGATTTGCAGACGAAAAAAGCATTATTTTATGGGTGAAGCAACGCCATAATGATTTAGACCAGACAAATACAGACAGTGCCCATTTCAAACGGTACTGAACGTCTTGCCAAAGACTAACAATCAACACTTAAAAACACGAGGAATTCATTCACACAAACAAATCCTCTTTCTCTCATTTTACTTCATAGTCTCTGATCTTTTTCAAGCTCTTTTCCATACAAAACAATTATGAAAGCTTTCAATAGTTGTTGACTTTACCAAGCAACTCCTTACCTCGTTTACAGAATTAACGTTGGCTCCAATGTCCAGAGAGTCCATGATGTCTGATGTACGTCCGATTTCAACCCCAGAAAACAGACGTTTGACCGCACGTTGTACAACATGGCTGTAGAGTGGATTAGAATTAATATATTATGGTGAAAAGGAAACGCAAAAGACAACTTGTTAATAATATTGAGTTGAATTATGAAAGTCTACTCATTTTTTGAATACCTTGTTGAAAGCAAGGAATAAGGAGATCAAATGACAATGGTGTCTTCATTTCATTAGTGAAAAAATCAAATGAAGTGGATATGCCCCAATTCATTGAAGTGAAGGGTGCTACGCAGCATTGTGTAACAATGTAAGAATCACTTTGTTATTTTTGTCTATTATGAAACCATTACATTATCAATTACTTGACATCACTTTACCCTTTACCATTTGTATCCCACCGTCTCAAATCGGTATTATGTCCTAATGAACAGCATGTCAGAAAATAATTTTGAAATCAAACGAAAAACAACAAGCAATGTGAGATTTTCGTATATCCTTTGTCTTCAATAAAACAAATAAACTTAATCCAAATTTCTTATTTTCACAGAAAATTTAATTTTACTCATCGAAGTTACGTTGACATAGATATTGTTCAGAGAAGGTAGATTAGTACATAAATCGGAAGTAATACACAACATTCTTCTTCTTCTTCTTCTTCTTCTTCTTCTTCTTCTTCTTCTTCTTCTTCTTCTTCTTCTTCTATTCATATTATTATTATTATTATTATTATATTATTATTATTATTATTATTATTATTATTATTATTATATTATTATTATTATTATTATTATTATATTATTAATTATTATTATTATTATTATATTATTATTATTATTTATCATATATTTTATTATTATTATTATCATTATTATTATTATTATATATTATATATTATTTATTATTATTTTATTCATATCATATTCATATTATATCATCATCATCATCATCATCATCATCATGATCATCATGATCATCATCATCATCATCATCATTATCATCATCATCATTCATATTATCATTATCATCATTTATTTTTGTATTATCATTATTAACTATAATTTGAGTAAAGGACTGAATAGAATGCTGTCAATGTCAGTACTTTTTGACAAAGTTTACGTACGAGTCATCACTGGGGTGTTTGGCGATTCTTTGTTTCTCCACTACCGAGTGTTCCTTGTTGATGGTAAGTACTTCTGATGCTGTCACACTGTACAAGTCTTCAATGCCTAAGGATGTTCGATGTTGACGGTGGCCAGCACGTGAGTCCCTGAACTATTACAGGAAAAATGAAGATATTGAGAAGTACATCACAAACCTAATATTGCTCATCACAAAATCGAACTCCTTCACGACTTGATAGTCAATTTAACGTGATCAATGCGCCTTACAACGGGTCCTTAGCCAACAGCAACAATTAACATGTGGGATGAGACATGACGTCTCTGGGGGGTTATTATATATCTTTTTTTCAACAGAGACAGCGCTGTTAACAATCAGATTCACATTTTACACCTGAGTACTGTGTGGGAATGTGCGTAACGATCCTTTTCAAAGGAATTAACATTGAGCTTTTCAGAACGGGGCTCGAACTTACTGGTCTGGTGGCGAGTGTCATACCACAAAACCACGACGCCACACATATAAACACACACAAAAAACGTTTTTGTTTGGTAACATCTGTTATCATAACATTGCAAGTTGATGGAGTTTTGGGAAATAAATAATTTACATGTGACATTCAAACACACACCCCCCTCCCCCCCCCTTCACCCACAAACAAACACACCCACAGACACAGTTTGCTGAAAAATTGGTTTGAGAGCCTAAGTCTATAAAAGGGCATTGTTCTTTATGACACATACATAACTCTAACATTTGAAACTATGGTGTTACAACGACTTGCCTCTTTTGTATCAGTCTTATACAATGTTTTAAAATGTTCTTAGCGTTTTTAAAGGCATTTTAACTCATGATTTACTTGTTATTGCCTTTCGCCATAAATGTTGTCCGACTTTGTAGATTCAACTATTTTGCAGATCAAAGAACAAATAAATTAATTTTCTGAACCGCCCTTTTGATTATTTAAGATACGAGATAATATTAGCAAATTAAAGATTACGTCCCCAACCTACAGCGATCGACAAACGACATGGAAAAAAACGAAGATATTTCCACAGTCTTTGGACAGATCATCGTTTTCTTCCAAGTCGTACGTCGACCGCTGTAGGCTGGGAATCGTTAACTTGTTATTTTATCACTCACGTCAAATTGCGACAATATTTTCATGCCCTCCTCTTCGTCCACGGCCATCAGAAAATCCCTGTCCATTGCTTTCTGGTCCACTTCTTCGGCCACTTTGAATAGGGAACATCTTAACACGCCACTGTCAAACGTCACCATCGGACCACTTCTATGCTCGCTGAATTCAACACCTAAAATGGACAAATAAAAAAGTTATTAAGTACTACACGGAATTTATAGTTACAGTTTAACCTTTATTTTTCCCCGCGTTGAAAAGAGAGTAATGATATGTTTTCTAAGCTCTATATAGCGCGATAGTCTTTCTCAGAATGAGGTCCCTGCTCCCTTGGCAGTGATTAGATAGCTGGGTCTGTTGCATCATCATAACGTTCTCTGTAATAGATAAGCGTCTTATCCAAAAGGTACCAAGCAAATGTTCTGTCTAAATAAACAATTAGAGAATATTTCCTCTATTAAAAAAAATCATTAGATCAAGTTACACAGTCAAAACTCGATGGGAAGGGGGGGGGGGGGGGGGGGCTACATCAAAACAAATGGAAAAGAGACACACAGAGATATGATAAAATTGAAAAGAATTTGGTTTTCTCATCACAAGTCCAATTAATACAAATTGTTGAAGTAAGGATGTTAACACATGTAAAGATTGAATTACGTTTGTAATCACTGCCTGTTAACATATATTGCACTCAAATTTCACGTTTTGCTATCGTGCTGTTTATGTAAGAGAGTTTGAACTTTGAACACATCGTCAAGTACCTGTTAAGTCCATTTTTAGTTTCCTGGTGCCGGCTGAGCTCATCGTTAGGATCCGGTTGATGGATTTTTCCAAAGATCTTACAGATGTTTTTGTCGTGGACAATGTGGCAACTTGGTCAGCACTGGTCACTCTTTCCTGATAAAGTAATTAACACACTTGATCACAGTAAATAAAAATAAAATAGATAAATATGAACATTTATATAGAGCATTTCCAGGGTTGCTACCATGCTTTACTTAATCCCCCAACATGCCATATGGAACCATATTTTCATTTCATACAGTACCAGTTGCCAGTTAGGCGTTAATTTAGCACTAACACTCTTACAATATCATTTACTTCCTGTAGACAGGTACTCATTAACACCCGAATTGAGTCGTGTAATGTGTGTAACGTGCCTTACCCATCGACACAACGTCGGGACCAGAATTTTTCATGTTTAAAATCGTCTGAATCTAGTGAGAAGACGAAACACCGTAACACCGAGCTTCAGAGCCACACTAAAACTTTGAAAATGTTACATCTTATTAAAGTTAATATTTCAAACTAGATAGGTTTTGGTGACACTAAATATTTGATACTAGCATCGAATGATGTACATTTCTAACGTTAATATATATCAATAATTAGTAGGATTTCAGCTATTTGTCTGTTCAAAAATTCTCTCTCTCTCTCTCTCTCTCTCTCTCTCTCTCTCTCTCTCTCTTTCTCTCTCCCCTCTTTCTTAATCACAAACTAACAAACGCATGTAGACTTTCATTTGCATAAATATAGTGTTCTCTTAACTCATTTATAAATCGTTCGCATAATGATTAAAACAATCTATTTTAAAACAAAGGCTATTCTTCATTTAATTTAAGTACTTACCCTGAATCTAATATCTGATGGGTTGATCTTTCTCTTGATATTTTTTGCCAGGACATTTGAGAGACGTGATTTGGTTTGCTGAAGGAAAGCACTACACAAAGCCACCAGCATGGTTTGGGAGTAGGAGGAACCAGCACTCTGTCCTGTCCACATGGTTGCACGACACATCACGTGGATATCTTGATCTGATAAGATGTACACGTCAGCATTTTCTTCAAAGTCTTCTCCAGTCACAAGATCGGAGCATGTAGATGGGGTGGATGTACCGATGGTGACGTTCACCAATTTCCTGAAGATGGAGATCATGACGTCACGGACAGGTTTTTCATACAGGTTGAAATCCGTCACGTCTTTGAATGTCGTGTACGTTGCGTATGAGATGTAGAAGGATCGCGGCAATCCTGGATTGTCACCGCTTGAGTTGAGATCCTGGTTTTCAAAAATCACGTTGAATCCTTTAGAAACTCCAATTTGCCATGTGAGGAAGTCATAGCTCTCCACAGGCGACGTGGTGTGTTTGGAAAGTTGATTGCCAGATTTCTTGGTATCATTTTCTGAGAATAGATCCAAAGGTTTCACAAAAGCGTCGTCAAAAGAGATGCATTTGGTGTGGGAGGAACCTGACAGGAAACCCACAGATACTGCCTCAGGTAGACTTGTTAGGAAATGCTCAACAAAACTTGACGCTATTATCAAGAACGCCTTTTCTTTGACAACGATGAGCTGAGCGTGGTCTATTGCGGAATGTCGGAGAGTTTCGTAGATGTTCAAAGTTGATATTTTGTACCAGAGTCCAAATATCCGTGTTGGTGACATTTTCAGGACTTGATTTCTGGTCATTAGTTGAAATATTGGCTTTTTCGTCCCAGGTTTTAAATAATACACAAGGACCTGGCTGACTAAAGTGAGATCTGTTAAGTTCTTGGAACTGACCCAACTGTAAATACCAGCTGGTGCATTGCAAGAACCTATAAACCAAGACTGTCTGCAAAATGATAACTTTGTAATGACGCTGTCGATGTAACCTTTGGAAATGTGCTTGAATAGGATGCTACCAAACAATTTCAATAACTCAAAGGGATGAACCATTTGACGAGATTCTAATCGGCAAAGCATTTCTAGAATGTTCTGTCCTGCCATTGGAAGATCGATAGGAAATCCAAGATTTTGCAAGAGATCTGTCAGAGCTCTGTGACGGCTAGCAGTGACATTAACAGAACCGGCCCGCCATCTTTTTGTGAGATATGAGACTTCCATTTCATTGAAGAATCTGCTGCAATCTAGAGGAGTGACAGACCAAGGTTTATGTGTAATGCTGAATGAATGAATTGTGATACTCAGAGTTCCGTCTTCGTAGGATAATCCGGCTTCTTCCTCAGTCATTGTGTTCTGAATAAAGATGGTGTTTACCGGCATTTGGAGTCTCAGCATTGATTTGTATTGGGCAGCGATCAGAGTGATGTGAGGTGCCACGGCATTTCCCACAAATGGTGTTAGAATTTTTAGTCTATTAAGAAACATAAAAGATCTCCATTTAATCAACAACGTTGGTGCTCTTGGAATCAGCACTTTTGTTCTTCTGGTTGTGGATTTCTTTGATGTGTATACGTTTGAATTACTTTCCTCATCTGGTAGGAACATACGGGTACTGTGTGAAAGACAGACTGCGACTGTGTGAAACATTTCTGTAAGAATGCTGAGTGAGAAAAGGGAAGTAATGAATTTTGGCCTGCCGTCCTCCAGAGAGAAATGCCAGACTATTTTCCCTTCATTTGGTAGCCAGATGCTGTCTTTTGCCTTAGGAAAGACGCGAATGTATTTGACTTGTATCTCTTTGACAGATTCGAATAGACTCAACATGTTCTGCAAATTGAGGAAGATCAAATTCATTTTATATTAAATTAACATTAAATATAATTGATTGTATATCTCATATACTGTACAATAATGATACTTAAGGTAGCAACAGAAGATTTGAATTTGATTTTTAAAAACGCATTGTTTATCTGATATCACAATTTCTTTTTGTGGTACAAAGTGAACCTATCAAAATGTAAATTGTCTATATATATATATATATATATATATATATATATATATATATATATATATATATATATATATATATAATGGAATGAACCTTGTAAAAATGGGCAGCCTCTTTACTAATAAAATGCAAGATATATGTATTTATCATATCATGGGTTACAGGCTACTTGGAGTAAATTCTTTAAGTGTTCTTGATTAAAAAGAAAACAAGTGCAATATAAGAAGTTATCAATCCATGTATTCATTTTATAGCATTGAATGATCAGTCCACAGATAATCTTACATTCTTCAACTCATTAGATCAATAAAATTTTGAAGCGAAAGAGAGAGACTGCACTTTTAGTCTCAAACTTTATACTACCCAAGGTCTGGAAATACGGAAATACAGTTCAATACAAACATCGACTTCATTTTGATGTCACTGAGATGAGTGTCGTTTTTAATTATGAACTCATGATCATATCATCATGAATATAAATAAATAGATAGAATCGAACAGTTATAGGGCACATTTCAATGGATTTACCGTGCTTCACAGTGTTTCATTTATTCCTCACGCAGCCCAAATGGAACCACATTTCCATTTCATACAGTACGAGTGGGATAATGTGTGTAAAATACCTTATCCAAGGAACAATGTCGGGAGCATATGTCAATGACTACTGGCACACATTACCCGTCCGAGCACTGAGAACGCTTAATATTGCTAGACTTTTTTTGAGAAGACGAGACACGGGACCACTACACCACAGAGCCACAATATTTATTTTGTTTCATTACGCAATAATAATAGTCAACTTACAGAAGATATGGGAGAGATAAACATTATATTATAAAAGTGTATACCAACCATCACAGTCTCTCGGTTGTATAAAGTCTCCACGTCCCTCAGCATTTCACCACACAGACTGACAGCATGGAGCAACCCAGCTACACGACCACAATAACCTTTGCCCCCCAAGGCCAACAGAAGTTGTCTTTGTACAATGAAATCATGGGATGCCTCAATCGTGTTCCAATCTACGGTCACTTCAAAATTCAGGCCGAAAAGTTGTTCATGGATCTGAGGTTTAAAAAATATTTAATAGAACATTTTGTCACTGATAATGAAAGCAGCACCATGTTGATGACATCATGTTTTGATAGGATCTAGTTTGATTTTGCCTCAATAAATATGTTCCTCCTACTCCTCCTCCTTCTCCTCCTCCTCCTTCTTCTTCTTCTTCTTCTTCTTCTTCTTCTTCTTCTTCTTCTTCTTCTTCTTCTTCTTCTTCTTCTTCTTCTTCTTCTTCTTCTTCTTCTTCTTCTTCTATAAGTATAAGCCTAATGGCACGCATATTTGACTAAATTGTTCTATGATTATATAATAAAGTTCTCCTGGTTCACTTTTTCCAGAAGCTTAGGCAAACAAGAGTTAATTTACTTTTTTCTGAACGTCTGGAATGACGTCATTAAGTATCCGGTCTTTGAGTCCATGGTATGGGGTCAGTTCAGTGGGGAACGAGGACGTGGACACTTGGAAGGTAGGGTCTCCTTGACTGTTTTTAGTCTTGGTCACCTGTTGGAATCATTTGTATTTTGTATCAATGGTTGTCCTATTTTGGAGGCAGCAATTTGACGGGAGATAATCATTAATGACAATGAAGTTTTGTACGAAAAGAGCGAGGAAGAGAAAGAAAGAGAGAGAGAGAGAGAGAGAGAGAGAGAGAGAGAGAGAGAGAGAGAGAGAGAGAGAGAGAGAGAGAGAATTTTTTAACAGACAAATAGCTGAAATACTAATTATTGATATATATTAACGTTAGAAATGAAGAGAGAGAGTTTCCGTTGAATTCGGGAGATGTATTCAGTCATGTTAAGCTTTTTGTTAATTTTTTTCTATGTATGTAATTTTCATTTGCCTGTATTACTGTTTGCTCAATTATTTTCCTTAATTGATTAGCCAGTGGCAATAATCAAATCCAAAATTTCTAGAAATAGAACAATTGTCATATCTTTTCTAAATGGACATTAACAGCTATTTTCTGTAAACGGAAAACGTTTAAACTATCTATAACGCTTTCCAAAAATAAAAGTAGGATTTAGGGCAAATGTATACACATCACTGCCAAATAGATTAGTGCATGATCTTCATTTAAATTCTTTAAAAATTGCTATTTGAAGGAAGTAAAACCTATATTTACATATTTGTGCAACGAAAGTTTTACTTTTCTTTATTTATTCTAGTGGTTTTTTAAAATGACATTTCGTCGTGTTCTAGGAAATCCTATTCTTGTATCTCAGGGAATCATCCATAATCAAAACCACCATCTTACTTGGACAATGTCAAGCAAGGCATTGTTTTTAAGCTCCACCCTAGCACCACTTCCAGTCGATGGCGTCACACACGACAGAACGATTTTCTCCACCTGTTCCCATGCATCCGATGTCTCAACGATATCGCCAAAATACCGCCCCAGTACAGTTTTGGACACAAGCAAAGATGTCAGCCAAGTGTCTGTGACACCCAACTCTGTAATGGCTGCCGACATGCTTTGGTGATTGACCTTGGAATTAAGAAATTCATACAATCGTTGAAAAAGCAATACGACGACGAAAATAGCCTAACTAGTGCAATTTATTAAAGAAACAAAACTAAAGAAAGGGTGCTAATGGAACAGGACAGTTGAATTCCAAGTATTGGCCATATTTCATGAATTGACTGATAACTTACTTTTCCCCCTATAATATTATAATTTCCAATTTCGATGACTATTATGATTATGGTACACGTCACATATAATGATGCTGATAAAAAAAAACAACTTTAAAAGACATTCATTGTTACATAATTATATTTCTGAGACTGATAATGAGATTAAAATCCCCTCAACGATGAAAGTATTGGCAAAGATGTGATTATGGTGATGATGATGATGATGATGATGATGATGGCGATGATGGCGATGATGATGGTGGCGATGGTGGCGATGATGATGATGAGGATGATGAGGATGAAACACACCTCAATAATTCTGCCTTTGAAAGAATGCGGCATGATGTCTCTGGGTAGAAGTGTCTCAGGGAATGAATTGACTGATGTATTTTTCAACAGGAAAACATCGACCTGGGACAGCCGTGTCTTGTCGTAGTCAATAGAATCCCTCCACTCGCTGTCTCCAATCTTGCTTTTCCCCAAATTCCATTTCACTTCTTGTGGCAAAAACGACTCGCTTTCTTCCAAAAACTGCAAACTATTCAGACTCGACGTTGATTCAAAAGCGTGTGTGATAACGTGGAAGAGTTCTTTGTGGCCAAAAGCTACAGCGACATCAAGTGCTGAATATTCACCTTTGAACTTTATCTTTGACATTTCATCTCCGCTGATTTCTAGTATTTTCTTAACGACAGACAATCTACCATATGCCACCGCGTTTATGAAATGACCAACCTTGTCACCTTTCTCAAGGGAAGGGCAAAGCTTTTCGTACATGTAACATGCGACTTCGTTTTTACCAACCTTGATCAGTTTTTCAAGAGCTTCGAATCTTGTCATCTGACTGAGAAGAAGAAACAACTCAGATTTATGACCATTGAGTGAGTACTGCATGGTAGCGAGAGTGGAATTGACTAGATCACGTGATGCACCTTGCCGAGTCCATTTATGGACGCTGTCCAGGGTGTGACTGATATTTGCTTTGTTCCCTTTGTGAGAATAAACACAGAATCCTGATTCCGTGCGATGTCGCAAGAATATATTTCTTCCTTTTCCATTCAAGGCCACTTCGTTGCCCTCCAGGTAGATTTTTGACCACCCGATACAACAGTCCAGGAGACAGAGAATACACCAGTAGGTGGTTGTGGTGTGTTCATGGTGCATCTTTTCTGCAAATCGGAGTCCGTTGAGGAAATACTTGACAGTTGCATGGTTTCCGAGTGCTATTGAAGTTGTCGCAGGAATGAGTCCATCTTTGTCTTGGGCTTGAAGGAAAGTGAAAGTTGCTTTTTCTGCAACAACCTGAATAACCTCTTCATTATTTGTTTTGGCAGCAAAGTGAAGAATAGATTCATCAGTAGGGGCGTATCGCCATTCTTCGGGGTAAAAACTATTTACAAGCAAACTCACACATTCAATATTGCACATTTCTATTGCAATGCAAAGAGGAATCTTTTTCTTCCGTTCTTTCAGGAGATAACTTGAGAGTTCAAGCTTTGGTTGTGCAGCAATCAATTTTAGAAGAATTTCTAGAGTCATATAACAGCCTGTTTGTGCACAGAGATGCAACAAAGGATAGCTGTTGTAGTCAAACATCATACATGCCAAGGCAGACTCCTGAGCCACCTCAAGGATTCCCCTGGATGCCATATCATTTCCTTGACGAACAAGAGTCACAATATCCATACTTCTACTTTTGGAACCATATGGAGACATGAGTAATGTATTGCTTTGTCCATTTGCTTTGTTTGCTTGTAGGAATCGGGTTAGCCAACTCTGAGTCATCATCGCGCCAAATCCCGTTCCCTGTAGTGCGCCAAGCTCCATCACCATCATGAATCCGAGATCTATATGTCCAAACGCCCTGGCAATATCTAAAGGTGAAAGTCCTCTTGGTGTTCTTGTATTAATCGCCTCTTCAGACCTTTTGGCAATTTCTCTGATGAGTCTATCTTTCCCGTGCATGGACGCATAGTGCATGGCCGTAAACCCATTTTCATCCGATGCATTACAATTGAATTCTGGTAAATCCAAAAACTTCATGCAAACCATACCATTCCCATGCCTGGCCGAGGCCAAAAACAACCAATGACAAGCACGGATCGTCACCAATGAAGGGGAAGCAAAATGAGCAAAGCGTAATAAATTGTCTACAATCGGTTCCATCCCTTTATCAAAGGCATAAGATATACACTGAAGTGTGTCCTCTTTAGTGGGTTTTGCTCCAGTCTCTTCCATAGTTTGCAAGATCAACGAAGCTATTACTGTATCACCTCCTTCAATTGCACAATCAAGAGCTAGTCTGGGTTTCTTGGGGAATCTACCAGGAACACCCTCTACTCTTGCATTTAGGGGCATTTTGAATAAAAGTAATCGATTCGCAACAGCTCTGTGTTTCTTTTGACACGCGATACATAGGGATTTCAACATAGCAGCCTGCATTGTAGCTGGTTTCGTATTCATCTCAGCAACACATATTGTGTTGATAAACGATATTTCACCATTGCTGGCAGCTTTGAAGATTGACTCATACCAAACGTCAGATGGATGTAAAAGGATATTATTTCGTGTATAATCTTGCACGACCATTTCTAACATCGGGAGGAGATTTTTCTTAATAGCTGCAGACAATGTGCGAGGTGCAATTTCAAGGCGGACCACACTGCCAATTTTGCTGATTATGTTCATCCTTTCCATGTATTCCTTCTCGTGCATACTCTGGAACAATCTGGATGGTGATAGTATAAACATGAGATCCAAGAAAGTTGCTCTGTGGACAACGTCTCTCTTGAAGATTTCTGTCAGTTTGGTCATGTCTGCCACGGCATCAAATACAGATTTAAAAAGTATGGCGCTTCCAGTTGCGGCCAAAGTCATCAAAAGGCGACTGCTGACCTCTCCTTTTGCTTGTTTTATTGCCATGGGAATCAAACGTTGTAGAAAATCGTCATTAATTTCAAAGTTTTCAACTGTGTCCAAAAGAGTTCCTCGAATGTAAAGACTCCTCATTTTATCCGATCTTGGAATTAGCATGACTTTGATACCTCTGATCGTTTCTTTTGCAACCGTGAACCTATTCAACAATCGCTTCAGTGTTTTATGAGTTGCTTCGAACTTATGGCGTTTCATGATCAGGTAGCAAAGAACCTCCATAAATGAGTCGTAGTCGAATGGCCCCAAACCGTTCTCAATGCAGAACTGTACAGATTCGGGATTAGAATTGACCAACGAGTAAAGGAATGGTGAAAATGTTGGCCACTTCTCCTTGTGAACGATGGCCAGAGGGCAGGCGAGAATACCTTTCAGAAGAAGGAAATTTCCAACTGAAGCAGCAGCGTGAAGCAAAGTCCCTCTATTTATTCTGGCGAAATGAACCAAAGACAAAAGATAACGCACACGTTTTTTCTTCTGAATATTTTGTTTTGCCATTTCATCGTCTTCGTCATCGTCTGGGTAATTTTTTCTCGGTGACATCGTTGTCATTTTTGCGTCTTTATCTAAAGATGGAATAAGAGTTCGGGCTGACCTTGGGGTTAAAGGAGCTCTCGGGGAAGGGAGATAACCAACACTCTCCATATCGTCTTGAATTAGACGAGTATGCTGGGTCGGTTTGGTGATCTCAATCCGCTTTTTGTTATTAACTCTTGCTGTTAGCTGGGATTTAGTTGAGCGATCCGAGAGCAGATTGTTGTTCTTTGATGCTTCTGGCTTGGTATCAGAGCAATCAGCATCGAGATAAAGATCTCTGAATATAACCGAGGCAGGGGAGATAAGGTCTGCCATTCTTGAAGAGTTGCTTCGCTTGATTTGAGTTGGAGCAAGAAAAGCTTTTTGTTTCCTTGGTTGCACAGCGGTATCCTCTCCTGGAATTTCTTCAAACATTCGTTTGTTCCACAATCCGGGGATTGATCTGTGAAGTAGCATATTTTAAGTTAACTCATTGACAAAAGGCATATATTTCTACAGTAGTACATCGAAACAATACAAATAAAAAAGCCTCAGAATAAAGAAAATATTATGAAGTCTAATTACAAAGCCTTTATATTTTCAACTTGATTTGTGGATTTTTATTTTCTAAAAATATAGACTGGTCCTCTGTCATATTGGGGTTTCTACGT
>NC_088360.1:129098477-129108477 GCF_034508935.2 Berghia stephanieae | reverse complement strand
TCCAAGAGTGTCAATTTCAGATTTTGGTAAGTACTTTCTGCCCTTACCGGATAGTAAATTCGTGAGGTAAAGATCTTGACGTGAGTGCTGTTCACCACTCTTTACATCTTCTGTGTGTTTGTACAATATTCGATTCATCATAGAAGGTTTATCCAATGAGCAAATGTTAGGCCTCATCTGATGAACCATGTGATGGGTCAAAATTTTCTTACAGTTGAACACCCCTTTTTCATTGTCTTTGACACAAGAAAGCAACTCTAAAGAAACTTTGTCACTGGCACAGACAGCTTGGACAACACCCGATTCCAAGGTGCAAACTCGGACCAATTCTGTGGCATCTTCTTTGAAGCCTTTGATGTAAGGTTTCCAGCGTCCTTCCCTCCAATGAGGCACGAGCTTCTGAACGATTTCCAGATTTCCCTTAAGAGCTGCTATGTGGACGGCAAAACAAATAGACGCCGACGCCTCACTCTCTAACAGAATGTCTATCAGTTTTTCATTATCAGTGATGGCTGCAATTTCAAGGGGCATGAATGGAAAAAGTTTCATTTCTACAGCAGTTAACGATTCCATTTCAAAATTTTCCTTGTTTGGAATATAGTTTGGACTAGCACCCATTTTCAGAAGAAACTTGACACATTTCACCAACTTTTCTTTACCTCTGTTATCTTTCGGCGCATTGAGCAAAGATACGTGTAAAATTATTGTGAAAGCATCTTTGCTAAAGTTTTCAGATTTGTGTAATATTTTGATGACTCTGGCATCAGAGAGTCTGGCCGCATGATATGCTGATCTCGTTACGCGACGTAGAGCAGGAAAAGCTGTCAGAAGATCAGGGATCAAATCCCATTGACGTTTGGATATCAAAACATCCAGAGGTGTTTTGGTGATTTTTGGAGGGTTATAGTTGTATCGTTGTGGCAAGCTGAAGGTTGTTTGTTTGAATTTTACGTTCCCTGTGACGTCACTATTAGTGTCCTCCTTTGGGTTACGCAAGGGTGTTTTGGTAGATTTACTTTCGGTCTTGATGGAGTAAACCACTTTTGGCTTTTTTTGTTTTTGTCCAGATTGAGAAGAAGGCGGCACGCACAAATGACTCCATCTGAAATATAGGGGATAATTCGATATAAAAAATCCGTTAATGACAAAATCATAAACTGTCACTTTCAATCATTTTACAGAGAAAAACTAATCACATAATGAATAGGCATATATTGTTATTATAATAATGATGATGATAATGATTACAATAATAATAATGATAATAATAATAATGATAATAATAATAATAATAATAATAATAATAATAATAATAATAATCATAATAATAATGATAATTGTATGGCGCTCATTGCCAAGGCCTCAGAGCGAATCACTTTGTACACCTTCAAGTTCCTTCATAATAGTGGTTACATGATTAATTTTCATGTCTAGCTATGAAAAAAGATGTTTTCGAAATAAAAGAAAAAGTTTTGAGAGTTTTCTTTAAACATTGTACTGAGGCAATTGATCTACATTGACAGAATTACAGATTAGATTCTCTGTTACTCTATAAATATTCAAATTACCTCTTCAGTTTGAATAAGGTGGTGCGTGTTTTGCCACAACTCAGACACGTGATCTGATTGGCCTTTCTCCCGACGCGTCTTTGGACATCTGCCCGTATATCCTCTGTGTTGTGTTGTTGGAAATGCTCTGACCAAGCCTCAAAGACTTCGTTGTCACTTTTATGAAGTGGAACTCGGTAATAAGCAGACAAAGGATGATTTGCCTGCAAGAGTATGAATGGATCAAGATAAAACGAATAAAAACAAAGATATACATTCGTATATGATAAATCTCTGTATTTTATGTACCCATTATGTTTCACAATACTTCATGATGTACATAGAATTACATTGTTAATCAATTCTATTACACACTCTTACAAAATATATCATTGTTTATAACCCGGTCTTCTTTCACTGTGTTAAGTGCTAAAAATTATCACCCAGTTTGGGCACGGGGTTCCTTTGACGCCGCAATGAGACCCTTTAGCGACATCAAGGTCACGAAGCCCAACCTCCCGCCCCCTCATCAAGAAATCCCTTCATTCATCCAAATAAACTATTTTGAAAATCTAATAATTTACATGAAAGTATAACACCCCCACCCTCTCTTTCTCTCTCTAACACTTTAAAGATCCTATTCCATTTTCTCCACATAACACCCCTCCCCCAACCCCCTTTCCCTTATGACAAGCCTCTTAGCTTCGCCCATCCTTCTCTCCTGCAGTGTCCCTAGAATCTACGCCTGTTCTTTTTGGATCGTATTTACCTGTTTCTGTTTGACAGCGGCATCCAAGACGATTTTAAACAAATCCTCATCAAAGCTGTACAGATAATTGAGCACACAATCTCCGTTAGCGTCTGGTCTGAGGAGTTCAATCCTGTGGGCGTGTTCAGCTATCAGGTACAGCAACACGTCGTGTTGTCGGTATTGGGCTGCCACGAGGGTTGGGGACCGCTGGCATTTGTCTGCAACCACAACAATAACCACAACGCCAATGAGATATATTGACTGTAATAATAAAACTATGATAAACAGTTGTAGGTTTTAGACATTAATAAATGCCCTTGTTATAAAATTGATATTTCCGTAGAAAACTATTGTCAATGAGAACTGAGATTATGATTAAGATTTAGAGAGACATTATTTTGAGATTTAGAAGTCGCTTATCGAACAGCCGACCTGCTGTGGCGTGCACATTATTACAGATCTGATAGCCAAACGTAATTGTCGGCTTGATTTAACATTGGTGTAATGGACAATATGTTGCGTTCGTTTGAGAGTATGTACATCGTTATAATGATACTTTGGGTTATCAGACCTGCGTATAAGTACACGTCGACTTGCTCTAAGTAATATTGAGACTTTTAAAGACGCATTGCAGACGAAGAGTGCATGTTTATAACAAAGTATCAAGAAAGTGTCATATTTTTTTTCTTTTTCATTTTGGTATACACAATTTGTTATTACAATTGGATGATGTAGAAAAAAAAAGAATAAAGAAATAAACCTAGTAAACTTACCCAAACATGAAAGATCCACCTTGTCTCGTGTGGCAAGGACACAAACAATATCGAGTTGCCCAGCTGCGCATGCGTAATGCAAAGGGGTAGAGCCTCGCCAATCACGTGCCATGGGATCAGCACCGTGCAGCATCAGGAATCTCACAGCTGCCTCTTTTCCTTTTTGGCAGGCTTCGTGAAGTGGTGTCCTGGAGACAATGTAAAGACAAACTTTTGATCAACACTTCAATATTCAATATCTCGATTTGTAACACAGGTAAATGATGATGCTTATGTTAATTAACCGGATGGGTGACCACAACAGCAAAACTCTGGCCATGAATTGAAAACTACGGCACGACATTTTATGTACACTACTACACACAAATCATGTATGAATGAGTACTTGGCAAACGGTAGTTACGGTTACTGCATATTGAAAGGGCGATCTTCTTATGTGGAATATAAATTTGGTCCCACATTTCATGCTAAAGGACTAAATGAATAAATGTGAAGAGCATAAAGCATGATGATTCGGGGAGTTGCGCAACATAAATGTTCATGTTTCATTTAACGACCATTACTATCCACGCTAAAGGCACATTTTAGGCATCATCTGGACATACTATAAGTCAATCAAAGTGGTTTAGATAAGATTTGTTTCTCTGAATGGACCACAATAATCCCTCCTGTCTATAGTCAGAAGATGACAATTGTCTTGGTTTGGTCATGTTTCTCGCTATGATACATTGGCAACACTATTATGTAGGGACATTGGTGTTAGGCAGAGGGACACGACGGCAAACAAAATGTTGGATAGACAATGTAAAGGAATGGATAAGGATGGGCAGCCCAATACCATATTACTGATTAAATTCCTCACAAATTGTACGTTTCTGATACTGTGAACTGTCTCGTGTCACTAATAAAAATTTATATGTTATTCTGAAAGGGAATGTAAGATTTAAAAAGGAAATTTTAAAAGGTGTGTAGGAAACAGTGCCAGGTAAATCATTGTGAGTGAAAGGCTCAATAGAGTTCGCCTCAATTGATATGAAAAGAGTGAATTCTTTCTTACCGCCCCATTAAATCGTTACACGCCATAGGTACTTTCATATCCAACAATAACTGGAGCACGTCGATGTTATTTGTTGCAGCCGCATAAGGAACAAATCGGGTAAGAACTAATGGTGCCTGTCTCAGAAGAGGCAGCAGATATTGGCCTCTGTCTTCGAGATTCTTATCAATCTCCTTTACAAGGGTGGAGAGGAATTCTCCATCCAAATGTAAATCACTTCGGAGATTGGCCAGAATCTTCAATGTCGAAAATCGTTTCCAGTATAATGCTAGTTTTATTCCCTTGATAAAGTCTTTAGCATCCATTGAGTCATAATAAAGATGTCCAATGATATTGCTATGTCCGTGTTGACATGCGTAATGGAACGGGAGATGTCCATCGGAATCATAAATATCCGGTGTGTGTTTTTCCCCAACCTCGTCTAGTATGACGTCAAGATCTGAAATAATGTCAAGGTCAGTTTTTTTCTTCGAAATTTTCTGATACTTTGTTGCTGTTTTGGGCACAAGCGAATTTGCCTTTTCATTATGGTTTACATTGTTTGTTCTGACGTCTGCGTAGCTTTTTGTATCCCGTGGATCAGCATTTGGTCGGTAATCTTCTGAAAGAATACTAATATTATCAAAACAGTTTTCATCTGTGTAATCAATTCTCGTGTTTTGCCAATGCTGTAAAAGTTTTTCCACCACATCAACATCTCCAAGCTCTGCAGCTTGATGCAGTGGAGGCCGGTAAAACGGAGCTCCAACTGGATGAACGAAATCACACAACTTTCGACACATTTCTACATCCTTTCGTTTGAAAGCAAAATTCACAAAATGAAGAATGAGCGTTGACTCCAAAACAGAGAGTTCTAATTTTGACAATAAGTAATCCGTATCAGAATCACAAAATGAAATAATTAAACGATGGCAGCTGTTTCCTAAATTGTCTTTTATTTGTAAATCGGGACCTAGATTTAGCAGATAACTAATAAGCTCCAAACGATGTGAATAAATAGCCCGATGCAGAGCAGTCCGACCTTGACAATCCTGAAGATAGAGAACTTCGCGTCCAAAGCGACCTACGAGAATTTCAGCAGTAGTGACGTCCCCTTTACCAGATACGTAATGCAACGGTGTCGCTTGATAGTTATCTCGGAAGGTGTCCGGTGAAATATCCTCTGGCAGATTTTCCAATTCTTTCGTCAGTTTCTTCTTGCTTCCTAATGCTGCAAGTTCACAGATCGTCTCTACTCTGTGATCTGTAAAGGAAAAATAGGTTGGTTATTGGGTCGTGGCAAATTGAAAAACATTGTCATTTTAGACTTACAAGGAAAAAATAATAAACACTTTAAAACTGTTATTGTTACATCTCACATTTCATTAACAAGGTAGTCCTTCATAGCTATAAATAAGGCATTTAGAGGAGGTGTTCATATCGGCTACTATAGAGTTGAACGTGCAGCTATGGCATGGCATTCGCCTTCAGACCAGAAGATTCCAGGCCAGAGTCCCGAACTGAACGGCGCATGGTTAAGTTATTGGAAAAAGCTCTTTACTCACATTTTATCACTGTATTCATGTGTACCTGGTTTTTAACTGTTTTTTTTTCTGTCGTAAAATAAAGAGAGGCGGATGAGATGGCCTGGACATTTTGCCAGAATAGAAGCAACTGCTCTGCCAAGAATCGCACTCTGCTGGACGTCTGATGGCAAACAAACAAAAAAAAAAAACCCCAAAAAAAAAAACAACAACCCAACAACAACAACAAAAAAAAAAAAAAACCAAACAAACAAAACAAAAAACGGAGAGGCGGGCCCAAAGAAACCTGTGGAAGATCCATGGATAAAGAACTTAAAGAGGCTGGCCGGAGCAACACCGGCGTCCACATAGCCAACAGACAGAAATGGAAGTCATTAGTTGATGCTTTATGCGCCCCATGGCTTGATGCGGATTAAGCAAGTAATAATTGTAATATCCAACAGTACCAGCAGGCGTCATGTCTGGTTTACATGTTAAGATTTGCTGTTGGCTTTTGAACCCTTGCAAAGCGCTTTGAGCACGTTTAGCAGGTAAAGTCTATATAGATGCTCACATTTTAAAAGAAAACCTGGACAATAGCAATTACTCTCTACGTAAGACGTAATGTGTTTTTCACCAGATCTATCACACCTAACTAACCAATCACTGCTTGATTGACGGAAAGTCAGAGAAAATCTCAACTATACGTGTTATCAACACCAGTCCCTCCGCCTTTGAAGTGACTGCTCTGCAAACTAAGCTACCAGGATTCCTTATATCTTCATTACTGGCACAATACTGTCAAATAAAATTCAATATACATTCAGCATACCAAGTACACCAGGCTTCATGGACCAAATATTCCCAGGCAAAAACGAGAACCCTTCAATCCTGTCGGCATTGAGTTCTCGCATGAGTTGAGTCTTCTGCCAGCGTTCGTGAGCACTTTTCTCGCATAGGAATACAATGCCGGCAAAATAGCTCCAAATACGACAGCCATCCTTGTCTAACGAGATCTGTAAAAACAAAAACCGAAAAGGGTGAGTTTTATGCTGCCTACAGTATGCCTTTGGCATCAGATCTACATGTTATGACCAAATATTACACTATTTGGCAGGAAAGTCGTTACAAGCTTTATCATCGCATAGTAGGAAACAGTCCGATAAATGGAATGATGAATCAACTGATCAAAGCAAACAAAATCTTGATCAGGCATTTGTTACAATTCTTAATTTTGTGCTACTGCGTTAACATTTTGATAGATTTATTTCATAACCTTCAGAGTTTAAATTGTTGATTTTCTCTTACGGTGTATTAAAAGAAAATGAATCTATTTCAAATGACTCTATTTCATTAGATATAGAAGAATTTATTTTTTTTTGGACTAAAATAGTTTTGTAAATCTACCTTTTTGTATTGAACTTCTGGAAACTTGAACAATTTATTGGGTAATCCTAGGGGCAGACGAGGCATGACGTCGACCAATCGGAGGAAGCGTTCCTTATGACGTAACACTTCCTTTCCATGCTGAAGGAATATGAAACCTCTGTCATAAGTGGAACTGCAGATAAAAATATAGAGATTGTCAAAGTACAAATTTATCATGATATGGTTCCAGTTGGGTGAAACCTGTCAATTTGTTTAATCAACACTAGATGTTGAACTCCTCAAGAAAGTAAAAAGAAAATGATACAGAGCACGAGAAGCTTGGCAGTGAGACTAGGAGGTAGATAATAAGGGACTGGCTTTATTTGAAGACAGTTGGAGAGCAGAGCCCAGGAGGCTCGTCTGTGGCATTTGGCCCCCAGGAGAGGGTTCAGAGGCCAAGGGAATACGAAATTCAACATTAAATACTATTTTATTTCTAATTATAGACATCTGATTAAAGTTTCAAACGAAATCACTATATTCACCTTAAATGGAAGTTTGTCTTTACGGTCTATCTACCTTCCCCCTCCCCTACATTACTGTCTGCCACACTAGGTCCTGAGCAGTTTTAAACAGTTTTAATGTCACGCCATTTTGATAAAGGGCACCGAGTCAGTTGTAAATGAAACTACGGTTTGATAAAAGAATGTGTCATATTCAAATATCTACTAGGACAAATCTTTATTACTGCCCCAAAAACTAGTCATAGTCCACGCTTCAAAATGTTTTGAAATGACCCAAATCATGCTTTCTCTTTACTGCATTCAAAATGTTGCAACATCTCAATGGGAGCGATCTTTATTGAGGTATTCGTCTAACCGAGTCATCGGTCACATGATTTGTTACTGTCTAACTATTGGATATTTCTTAATACATGTAAACACGCTGCTTTGTTTATCAAAGTTGTAAACATAACCATGGATGAAGCTGAAAAAAAATCCCAAGACATATTGTATGTTGGATATTTTGAATACAGTGAATACTTTCTATTATGTAGGTAATTTTGAGCACTTTTTGCAAGTGTCTAATGACTCAAGTACGTGGAAAAATAATGTAGCATGTTATATAAATATTAATTGCCAGACCTGAAAAATTTGTGTAAAATCCTTCTGGTTTCCAAGAGTGTACATCTCGAGCTGATGAATATCGTCTTGACGTCCACAGCAGGGTGATCACGTGACACGGCTTGGAAGCGAACCAAAATGTCTGCTGGCTTGTCCTTGGGCGTGGCAGGCTGAGATGCAAACAGGTAAGTACGACCATGATCCACAGGTGGGAGGGAATCTATCACCTGAACAGCCGAGCTGAAAACAATATGCAGAATACCAATGGTATCAGATTGAAGGGTTTTCAATGTTTGTCATTGATGAAGACAGATTTCCTTTTTTTTTCTTATTATCAAATGTCTCGTTGATATACTCAAAGTACAGAGAATTCACAAAATCTGGGTACATGTAGTAAGTAATGATAATAATAAGAGAATTTCTATAGCACTTTATGCCAGGCAGCAAAGCGCTTTAAATAGATCAATTAAGAATGAATACTTCAATGTCATAAATTATTTATTCATTCAAAGGTCTAATTGTTTATATCATTTGGCTTCATTATACTTTTATTCGCTTTAAATGAGGTCATGCGTTGTGAATTTAATATGTGACACATCATTCAAAACGGTATCATGTTGGGATTAATCTGACCCTTAAAAGTGAATTTAAAATTAAAAGGATAATAGATACGAACTATAAGTTACTTGCAGTGTAAGAAAATGCTTTTATTCACAATCGTAACGAATAGAATTTAACCCAAAGTTTTATATTTGTGGCAATAATTTCAATTTCCAGCATTTGGTTCATTCCGATATGATACCTTTTAAGACGATAGTTCACATATTCATTAAACCTAATCTGAATTTCATCGTTCTAGGAATTATGCATTATAACCGTGCAACCAGACTTTATGGACACCCTGTATTCTAACAATAATAGGTATGTATTTTATATATAATTGAAAGGGTCAATTCTATACAGTGCCTAAGTCCAGATCGGCCTCAAATCGAGACATCATCAAAATGTCATGGATCAACGTGTACATATATGCAGGTCTGACCTCCGAATGCAATTATGGGCCGTGTTTAACATTGTTGAAATGGACAATATCTTTTGACATTTTTTGAGATTTTCATTACAACAATGATCCCATAATGAACTGGGTTATCAATATAATATAATATATAATGTACTTTATTCATCCAAAAGGAAATTTTTGTACAGACGTATAAAATGCCGACAATGGTACATACATAAACATAATATACGTAAATATAATGTGGTAAAGTAAAATTTGGTAACAGGTATATATAGTATAATAATATTGTAGGCTGTAAGAATAATTACATAGTGTAAATTAAGGGACATACCGATTATAAAAGTGTAAAGATATAAATATCTAGAAAAGGTATATTGATGTCAACATATAAGAAAAAAAAATCAAACCTGCAAATACGTGTACGTCGTGTGGATCTTCTATTTTTTCTGTGGCTCATCAATTACAAGGTCTGCATCTTTTACAAATCGAAAGAATCAGAAACTGATTCATCAATTTGACTTTCCAGATCACTGGCATCATCACTATCGCCAGGATCTCCTTGAAGTGGCCAAACTGGACTCGGGTACAGTACGGAACTAACACCTTCAATATGACATTCTAGATCATTGACACCATAGCATCATTATCGCCAGGAGCTTCTTGAAGTGGTCAAAATGGACTGGGGTACAGTATAGAACTAACACCTTCAATTTGACATTGTAGATCATTGACCGCATATCATCATTATCGCCAGGAGCTTCTTGAAGTGGTCAAAATGGACTGGGGTACAGTATAGAACTAACACCTTCAATTTGACATTGTAGATCATTGACCGCATATCATCATTATCGCCAAGA
>NC_088360.1:129060977-129085977 GCF_034508935.2 Berghia stephanieae | reverse complement strand
CCCTATCAACAACATCCGGTTTTGAGGCATTAGATCACAAAAGTTCATGTCTATAAATCGTAAAAATTAATCTTCAATAATTTATTCACCCCACACCCATCCTCGTGCTACTTGTGTCTGATTCTGTTTGACATACCTGAAAACTAATTTTACTAAGTAGATATAGAGGCTATAAACATGATATTATAAACATGTAAACATACACACACACAGATACACGTATATACACAAATATAAATACACTACACAGAAAAATTCTTTCTTCCCCTTTTACATCATGTCCAACTCTTTCTTGTACGAAAACTTTTAGTATAAAGGAACGAAATTGTCGTCACTTAGCTATTTGTTATTGTTTTTAGCCGGTTCTGATTGGCGCAAAGTTGAGTCATTGGAAAAAGCCTTTTACTCGCATTCTCGAACATCACACAGGAGTAAAATGAGTACCGCATCAGTAACGGCGTGACGTTGTCTCTAAGGGAACATGGGGACCCCTTTAAAAAGTGCTTTGAGCACATTTAATTGATAACAAGTTGATAATAATTATTAAATGATAATAGTGTAAATAATGCATTCCATGTCGATAAAGTAATAAACAAAATGGAATATAACCGCTTCAAAAAAAAAAAACAAAGAACAACATACCAAACACTCATAATATATGAACATTTCTCTGTCGTCGATTTGTTTTTTAAAATAATAAATAACAATGTGAAATTGAATGTAAGCTTCAATTTAATTGCGAAAACAGATAGAATGGACGTTTGGAGCAGCAACATTTACATTATTTTTTTATAATGTATAATTTATTTTTTCATTGTTGTTTTTTATGTTGCTGTTGGCTGAAGAAAGGAGTTGAGCCCGAAACGTTCTGTGTTTGGGTGTTCTTTTTTGAAGTTGCTATATTCATTTTTGTTAATTACTTTTTTCAGTCCACATCTTGTAGCAGCCTAGGATCACGTATTCCATGTCATATTATAAACAGTTCGAGGCGCCTTTTCAGTAAAATTACAATGCCACAAAAGCAGTTGCATTGAAATAATAAAAATTACTAAATCACATTCATACAAAGGTAAATGCGGCATGTGCAACTATGTGGTCTTGTAATATAACACTCGACTTCGGACCTGAAGGCCCCGGGTTCAAGTCCCGCTCTTAGCGGCGTATAGTTGAGTCCTAGGAAAAAAGCTCTTTAGTCACATTTCTCTCACCGTGCTCAGATATAAAATGAGTACCTGGCCGGTAACAGCGTTGACTCTGTCGGGAAAAAAATGTAATTTCGCCTAACAGGCGCCATGTCTCGTCCTCCACGTTAAATGTTATTGATGGCTAAGGACCTCTTGTATAGAACGTTTAGTGAATATTGCTCTATATAAATGCTCATGAAAAAAACAAATCTTAATTATAAACGAAACTCAGTTTCAGTCATTCAACCAATATGTCTAGGTACCGAAAAAGATATTGCGCCATAAATTAACTTCCATTATTCTACCCCTCTCCCTAAATAGTAACGCGTAATGATATCATGTTTACAATAATCTTTTGTGACGTCAGGTTATCAAGCGTAAATTTCACTAAAGATCAGATTCTTTAAAAAGAAATATCATTTGAATGTTTTCAAAGATATCTTTTATTCACAGATGACGAAATCGGGATCGTTTGAGGAGTAGAATAAACGATTTCTTACACTCTTGCGTTTTGGAATTCGAACTTTGTTGCCAACGCGCACTCGCAAGCTCGTGCAGCGGTTGGAAACATAACACGTCCGGAATTCCAAAAAGCAAGAGAGTAAGAATCGTATATTCTTAAATATATATTTTATCTTTATTAGAAACTATCTCTATCACAACCAAAATAGTATCCTCATTAATAAAAAAAATATAAGACTGAAATGCCATCTTTATCCACGTTTAAGCCATTTCCTTCTCCTTCCGAGACCACGGCTTGTTTTAAATTCATCCAGGTTTTTGTTCGTCTTTCTTCTTTAAAAAATGGAAATCTTTATCTTAATTCAATTTGATACAAACGATATGTAAAACATTCACCCCTGGCATTTGAAATACGTATAAATTAAACTGTTAAACTGTAATAGAAATTCTTTGTCGATTCAAATAAAGCTCAGTCAATGTTTTATTTTTTTGTAATGGACAACTATTATGCCGTGTCTTTACAAAACATTTTTATTTGCTTTGGCCGACGTATACTTATTTGCAGTTCTGATTACCCAACTCGATGTCATGGAAATACCCTTAAACTAACAAACTATACTACAACCATTGCAACGATATTAAACCAAGCCCTATAATTGCATTCGGTTATCAAACCTGAAAATATGTACATGTTGACATAATAATCCTTAAACTATTACAAAAAGTCATTTGTCGATTCAAACAAAGGCCAGAATATATCTTAACTTTGTTTTTAAATGGAAAATTATTATGTCATAAATTGACAAAACTACTATTTTACATTTTGGTCAGAAAAAACGTAATCAACCTCCTCCCTCCCCAAAGGGAAAAATAATGACTCGTGTGAGTTAAACCAGGAAATTGAAATACTTTGAGCACACGAAACGGCATAACAATACATGCAGAACCATGGCCGAAGAAAAGTTAGGGCAAGAGGGCAAGAGGGCAAGAGGTCGTCTTTTAAGATCATGGCGAGACGACACCAAGTGCTCGAGTGGGCTGACACAACTGGAGAATGCAACAGAATGGGACCAGACCCGGAAGGAAGAAGGCGAGCCATTTCCAGTCGACCTCTTATGAGGAGTAAGTCAGTGTATTTGACTGGCGTACAAATCTGGAGCCTACATCAAAGATGAACAATCACAGTTATATATTTGTTTTTAAATGTTTATTTCAAATCATTTGTAACCCACGCTCTCGTAACGGTATCATATTGACATGATTTTGACTATGAAATGTGAATTTACAATAAAACTATAAAGAAATATGAATTTTGCGTGTCTTTTGCAATTATAGAAATTGTACATTTTCTCCGCTGTCATGTATTGAAATTCAATCATAAATTTCACATTTGTAGCTATAAATTCAATTTTCAGAATCGGTTCGTCCTGACATCCCGCTTTGAGCCGGCGGGTCACATATCCAAAATCGTGTTGTCATCCATTCATCCATTCTCAGTTTCCTCATAACATTCGTTCATTCTCATCTCTTCATTCCATTCATTAAGCTTTCAATAGCTGACATACTTTAAATTCACTCAACTTATATACTCCAATTACTTAACAACTACGTCTTGTATTAACAAACTCACAGGCCATCCAGTCCTTAATTATTCATCTGTTGTTATATTTTATATGCTCACTCATTCATCCATACAACCACTCACTCACTCACTCACTCACTCACTCACTCACTAACGTATTAATTATCTCACTCACCCCTTTCGTATCACTCACTCACACAATACACGAAATAAAAGTAACCCTACATTAAAAAAAATACACACTCACAAAAGTTTTTCATCAAAAGATGAAATACGTAAGCAACCTTTTATTGTAAGTTAATTTTTGTTACTCACTTATAACATGTAAGATTATTTACTCACTCACTTCCAACATCTACTAACAACGCACCCAGTTCAGGCCATACAGGCTTTCATTGTTATCAACAACACCATCAAGAAAACCATTTTCCAAGTGGTCGGTAATTTAGTAACGCCCTTGGACACAAAGAACATGGAGTGGATGATTTGATTTTTTGTCGCCCACGGAGTCAAGAGATAGAAAGAAAGAGAGAGAGAGAGAGAGAGAGAGAGAGAGAGAGAGAGAGAGAGAGAGAGAGAGAGAGAGGTTTAAAGAGAGAAAGAGAGAGATAGAAAGAAAAAGATACACACACCCACCCACCCACCCAAACACACACACACACACATACACACACACACACACACACAGAGAGAGAGAGAGAGAGAGAGAGAGAGAGAGAGAGAGAGAGAGAGAGAGAGATGTGGGCGGATAGGCTGATGTAATGTTGCAAATATTGGCGGTGAGATAAAGTGAATTAATTATTAGAGGCCAGCAGATAGACTGAGGAGAGTATTTGTGTTCTTGTTGTTTTGATAAGTAGTATCTTGTTTATCTAAAATAGAATAAATCAGTGAAATAAAAAGGACACATAAATTGTGGGGCCAGCATGGAGATATGATTGAACAAATGAATAAACAGAAAATGAAGAATAAAGTAATTACTTAATTATACAGAGTACACACACACACACACACACACACACACACACACATTTATATATATATATATATATATATATATATATATATATATATATATATATATATATGTGTGTGTGAATACAGATTAACGAAGAAACTAAAATTAGAAGGAGAGTATGATTTTGGAAAATGATTTGAACCGCCATACATTAAATGGTTTTTGTCAACTTTCCTAATTTGAACTGAAGAATCTGGAATAGTGTAAAAACAGATTTCTAATAAATCCTTTTAAGCATAACATATTTTCTTATTCCTCAAAACTTAATAATAAACCAACCAATTAAATGCCAGGCGTGCTGCAGACTACTCTTAGAAGTCTCGGGTTTGAGAGTTGTTGACAAAATTGTAGGTCACCTTAATAGATCGATATTTTAAGTAGTAAAGACTTTTCAGCAAAAATGAAAGGAAGTTTTTTGTCAGTGGCCGTGGACTTTCGATTTTGGCATTTTAAACCAAATATCGCCATATCTTGATCGTATAACTCTAATCATAAATGTCATTATGGCACCGATAGAGTGGTTCTAGTTTCAAGACTAATTACACACTATTAGTGATTACATTCGACGTCTAGTACACTACTAATATAATATAATTGTGCTATTATCAAATAGTGTACACGCGTCCGATTTGCTATTAGCAGATAATCGGGTATTTTTAACCAGTTTACTGCCGTACTGTGGAACAAGTCGTATTTAATAATAACTTGGCCAGAGTTTTTCCAGAGTACTGAAATTATGTGGTTAGTTTCCATTTTAGAGTTGGACGTCTTAGCCGTGTGGAGTTTTTTCTTAAGAATTTGAGTTTCTATTCTATGGAATATCCACTACACTTGTTCAAAGCGCTTTACAAACGGCCCAGACGCTATCAACACGAACACATATTACTGCCGTAAACATATTAAAACTCTTGAACTGAAAATTCGTCCCAGGTTTGAGATATTTAAACAAGTTAAGGGTAATAGTTTAAATCGATCGATATTTGGACTAGCTTTCTGGTCAATTTTTAAAAAATACGTTTTTTCTCATAGTAAGGCAGTATAGGACAAGACATACAGGCTATGGGTCGCCAGAGACAGATTCTGTGACTTCTTGGGTTTAATTCTTTTTGCACAAAATTTATAATCTATTGATATTTGAAGTAAGAGGTCTCTGACCAAAATATCGCAAAACATTATTTTGAGTATTTAACAATACACGGTGGCAATAAGATAATATTATGTCTAATTCATATTACGCCATTAACTGAGAAGGTCAATTCAGGCCAAAAAGGTAGGTAAGGCAAGAGATGACACGGCCATCATCGTAAACAAACAGTAAACAGTTTGACGCCATACACACTGCGCTGTTTTATCCTGACAAAAGGCTTGTGTCGATTTTGGCTAAATAGTCTTTGTTTTCTTTTTGATTTTCCAATTCAAACATCAATTAACTCATATTATCCACGACTTTCGAAAACTGCTTAGATCTGGTATTATAAGAAATTCTTTTACAAGTTGGAGACCATTTTAATCAATCGATTTTTGATTTAAAATTGCGGTTAAAAGAACCAAGAATAATAAAATATAGAAAAAAAAAAAAGATGAGAAGAGTCTGCCATGTGTAGTCCAGACTCTTGCAAAATAGATACATGTGTTTTTCATTTTGGCCAGAATAACTTGAATTTCAATTATCGATCGGTTAAGACGACCTTTAACTTTAATTTGTTAAAATTGAGAGTTCAAAAATGTGTTACGTTTGTGGCTTTTTGAATGGTTTAGGTTATTTCATTTGATCGCTATTACAAGAGGGTGCAAGCTGACTTCAAAATGAAGGAGAAACGTTTTCTGGCTAAAGTCGTAAAATTTGTTCACGTCAGATCACGTCATTACTTGGTGGGCGGGGGTGGGGTGGGGGTGGGGAGGGGGGGGGGGGATTTAAATAAAAGTTTAATTTGTCACAAGAGATATTTCACCTCTATTCAGTCTTCGGTCTCCCTTACCTTTCTTGTACATGATTTTAGTTTTACGAGTCCATCTACCTACGTATTTTCACCGCTTCATCTGAACATCAACGCCATCAATCAAACCTCATGCTTACGGGGGTGGGTGTGGGCAGAAGGGGGGTGGGGGTGAGTTGGGGGGTTGACGGAAAGGTGATGGAGAAGGGGATGGGAACCATGGGAGTTTCATCTCTGTGTCATTTCATCTACGTTTCGTCCATGGAAGGTCACTACGTTATTTACATTTTATCGGATTTAAATATTAAACATCATGTGTTTTGGTGTTGTGAATAAAGGATTAAAACAGTGGACCTTTGTGTATAGTGAAGGTACTTGTGGCACTCTGTAGTTGTATAGAATTGCAAAGTTTTTACTTACTCCACTTGAAGTGCGAATCAATCTGTATTTAACAGAATACTTTCTTAATATAATTTTAATCAGTCAATGGACAAACATACTGGTCAGCTGAAACAATTTAGAGCTACTAACCATCGTAAGATCCCATGAGAATATTTAGTTAATTCCTCGTTTACATATCAATGATTATTTTATAAAATATATCATTTTGATTGATCAATGGTGGTCCCGATATCTCAGTTGGCAGGGCACTCACTTCATACTCAAAGGAACCGAGATCGATCCCGGGCGACGTCAATATTTTTTTCTGACCCTCCCCCCTCCCCCCTTGTCCTTCCAGCAGTGATTGGGTGATTAGGCAGCCGAGTCTGTTCGATCTGGCGGAAAGTACTCTGCGATAGACTTGTAGCAAGAATAGTTACCGTTTCACGCTACAGAAACGGGATAAACTTCGGCTCCATGGGTCGAATGGGAGTGAAAGATTACTAATAAAGTATGTTTACAAATTTACTGTGATTTTAGAATTATTTTTAGACAAATAATTTCGTCCTCCAGATTTCAGCTGTTCGCACTCGTCTCAGAGTTCGTGATATCACGTTCTATATTTTAATTTCCCCATGAAAACGTCTAACCACAAATATCGCGTCTAATTTAATTTACACTTCACGCTCTTTAATCTTCCAAGTTATATTAAAATGTTACATTATCATCACGTGTAAATCTCGACGCTGTCACTCATATCATTGTTCACATCACGTGGTGAATGCCTTGAATCATAGATTTATACAGCAACGAGATGTCCAACGAACATCTTTATTGTTACATGCGAAACTAAGTGATATAATAAATTCTTATTTAAGTCAAGATAGTTTTGGTGCTTTAAGTTGTGTCATTGCGATAAACGTGCTTCTTTACTTTCTTATAATGGCCGCGCTCTTAAGTGCACGATGTATTATTTATTACACCAAAACGCAGTTTTCAATACATGAAATAACAAATTAAAGAAATTAAGGAGCAGGCATCAGTATAAGATAAAGATCTGAACAAGTGTGTATGAGAGGTGCCAGACAAAGCAAGAAAGAAAAATAGAAGAAAAAAACCATCCCAAATAATCAGTCCACCTCGACTGGGGATCGAACTTCAGACCTTCTGAATACCGGTCAGACGTGCTACCATTACACATCTGACCGGTAATCAGAAGGTCTGAGGTTCGATCCCCAGTCGAGATCGACTGATATTTTGGAATGTTTTTTTCTCTTCTATTTTTCTTTCTTTCTTTGTCTGGCACCTTTCATACATACTTGTACATATCTTTATCTTAAGTGAAATAAGGCTCAATGTACATCTTGTATTTTACATCTACAGCCTGCACCACGACTCCGTTGCATTATGTGTCATATATCAGGTTTCCGCAATAACGAAATAATGGCGGTTAAAAATGTAACCAATTGTCCCAATCCTGTATCAAGTCGGGACGAACCAGATGAGGAAAAGTGAATTGAAAATTAAGATTATCAGAGATTTGATATTTTACATTGTAGCTCCCTTAAAAAAATATAGTTTAAAATAAAATTTTGTTAAAAATTCCCTTTATTCATCCCATTGGGGAAATTTGTCTCTAGGGTCTATTCCAAGGGATGACTGGAACAACCCAGGCGTCAGCCGCAGTGCAGCGCCGCAAATTGAGCTAGGGCGAGGTAACTTGCTCAAGGCCACACAGCGCAGCGGATAATCGAACTCGGTACCTTTAGGATACGAAGCGGAGGCCGTACTGCTGAGCCACGCTGCTTGATTATACAAAATAGTGTTGGCACAAGCCTAACACTTCTGGCTATGAATTCCATTATCACATTCATATCGCTCCGACATAATACCGTTATCATCTGATGGGTAACAAATAAACTAGCTGCTGTTTTTAAGGATAATCTAATTTATTGTCGGTGACAGCAGATCTTGTTTTATGGTCCTGGCGTCAATTTATATTAAATGCTATCTAGAAGTTTTTAAGGTAAACTTTGTCTACTCGGCACACGTTCAAAATTATTTTCTATTTTTTCTATTTATTTCAATTTCTATAAACAGACAATTGATGTTGTTTTCAGCATACTTCTACGTTTTTACAATGGTTTTAATATATTTTCAGCTAGTCGTATATAAAAGTGCACGTTATCATCATCATCATCATCATCATCATCATCATCTTCATCATCATTATCGTCATCATCAACATCATCATCATCACCATCATCATCATCATCATCATTATCATCATCATCATCATCATCATCATCATCATCATCATCATCATCATCTTCATCATCATGATCATCATCATCGTCATCATCAACATCATCATCTTCATCTCATCATCATCATCATCATCATCATCGTCGTCGTCATCATTATTGTCATCATTATAATTTTTTTTAATGGCTAAACCTGAAAACTAAAAATGTTTCTTCACCACTACACTCAAATGGCAAAGCCTACCTCGCCACTCCTTTCCTCACTTACTCCATCAATCTCTCTCTCTCTCTCTCTCTCTCTCTCTCTCTCTCTCTCTCTCTCTCTCTCTCTCTCTCTCGCTCTCACCCCCTCACTCTTTAACTGCTAATTTTCTCTACTCAATTGAAAAATGCCGAGACAATAACAACTTACAATACCGCGCGCGAAAGACAAAATTAATCTTTTAAAACTAATACACGTTTATTAGTGCTAATCAAGAGCCTCGCCAAGACAAGGGAGAGAACCACTCGAAAGGTCAACAACTCTTCACCCTCGTCACGACGCCAGCCTTGAAAGAGTTCATTCACTCCCTCACTCCCTAAGTCACTCACTCATTCACTAAACTCACTCACTCACTCACACCCACCCCCTCTCATTACTGCAAACTGCAAACCACTCACTCACCATAACTTCACAATCCGCTACTTTTTCATCCACAAAACGGACAGGAGAGATGAACGTAACGAATAGATAGTTTGGCGTTCGTGTCTAAAGAATGTGGTTTATGTTTGCTTTGGACGATTTTTGTTTGACAAAGTTTTCTTCGAGTTGCACATTATCTCCAAATCATCTGTTTTATTTATGTATATCTGTTTATTTGTTCTCTATTTTCTAACGTAGACTCGATAGCGAGTTATTTATAAAAGGATTATTTACGTGCCCGGATTTCTAATGAGTTGGGGTTTGTGTTTGTATGAGGCTCTGTTCATATTGTGTGATAATGATGGTGATAATAATAGTAATAGTAATAGTAATAATGATGATTTGATAATGATGTTAATAATAATGATGATGATGATGATAATAATAATGATAATAATAATAATAATAATAATAATAATAATAATAATAATAATAATAATAATAATGGTTATGATGATGATGATGATGATGATGATGATGATGATGATGATGATGATGATGATGATGATGATGATGATAATAATAATAATAATAATAGAAATACTACTACTACTACTACTACTACTACTACTACTACTACTACTGATATAATAATAATAATAATATAATAATATTAATAATAATAATAATAATAATAATAATAATAATAATAATAATAATAATAATAATAATAATAATAATAATAATAATAATAATAATAATAATAATAATAATAATAATAAGATAATAATAATAATAAAGATATAATAATATATATGTATGATGATGATGATATGATGATGATGATGATGATGATATAATATAGAATAATAATAAGAAATAATAATAATAAATAATAATAGTAATAATAATAATAATAATAATAATAATATATAATAATAATAATAATAATAATAATAATAATAATAATAATAATAATAATAATAATAATAATAATTAATAATAATAATATAATATAATAATAATAATAATAAAATAATAATAATAATAATATATAATATAATATAATAAATACTAATACTAATAATGATGATGATAATGATGATGATAATAATAATATTTTCATAACCCAAATTGTTATGGGCTCTTGATTGTAATTGAAATACTCTCAAACCACCGTATAATATTGTCCATTGCACCAATGTTCAAGCCTACCATTGCGGTGCAAATATAAGCACGTCAGGCTGTGATATTAAAATATTTTGACGAAGGAGATTTAAAAAAAAACAAAAACTGTTGGCTTTATTCCGATTAAATCATTTATTTACTTTTCAAAAAATAGTCTGTCAGAGCCATTAGGCCTATGTTATTGGAGTTTATTTTGATTTCTATATCTTGAAACGCACAATTACAATTGCTTGCTACCCTTTGAATAGGACCCTAGACTATCAAAGAGTACTTTTCGCTAAATCTGTCAGACCCAACTACTCAATCACTGCTGGGTGGAAAGGAGGGTCATTTAAAAATACAAATCTCGACTTCAACCGGGGTCGATCTCGGTCACTTTGCTTGTAAAGCGAATGCTCTACCAACTTATCTTCACCCCTACTTTATAAAAAGTCATCATAGTTTATTTATCATTTATTATTTACTTTCTAATAAATAGGTCATGGATAGAATAGTTGGAGTAGTTGTTGTAAACATTTAAAGTGTTGTCATTATTGTCACGTGATAACCTACATAATGTTTTCATTACCTTCATCATCTGTAAACGTCAAGATTACATTCTACCTATCTTGATATTGATGCTATGCGTTTACTTTTAAAAAAATTATAACAATGCCATCCTGATATTCCGTACCAACACACACACACACACACACACACACACACACACACAGCTATGTGTAACCTTGAACGTATAATATTATAGTCTGATTAATACGGTTTAGTGAAAACTACTCATAAAAATGGCTGGCTAAAATCAATAACCAAAAGCTGAGTGACGTCAATTTCGATCATCTATAAGACGCACAAATAAAATATATTCGTCACACAACTGTTTGCATCTGGCAGGTCACTCTGTCGGGATGAAGATCTGAAAAAGTGTGTATGTGAAACAGTGCCAGACAAAGCGGAAATAAAAATACAAGAAAAAAACCCAATAATCTCCCAAAAAATTCAGCCTGCCTCAACCGACAGTCACAGTGCCAGACAAAAGAGTAAGAAAAATACAAGGAAAAAAAACCCCATCGATCCCCCCCCCCCCCCCCCAAAAAAAAAAAAAAAAAAAAAAAAAACCAACAAAAAACAAAAACAAAAAAAAACAAAACAAAAAAACAAAAAACAAAAACAAAACAAAACAAAAAAAACAAACAAAAACATAAACAAACAAACCAAAGTAAGACAAAAACATAACAGAAAACAAAAACAAACAAACAAAAACCCAACCCGCCTCGACTCAAATCTGAATGAAAAAATAAACTATCACAGTAGAGGCATGCTGAATTTTTGGGGGATATATTTTTCTTCTTGTATTTTTCTTTCTGAATTATCTGGCACTGTTCGTGGCCTTCGTAAAGTTAGGGCCTGACACTGACCAAAAAATGACGTCAAAATGCCAGTCTTTTGCCACAAAATAAACAAATCGTGAGTTGTATTCAATAGTTCAACCAATGAAATGACTTGTTTCCATGAGCTCTACTAACGACAACTCACTAGGCGATGCAAATGACGTCAAACTGCCAGTCCTTTTGGATTTCAGTGTCAGGCTATAACATAACGATAGCTACGCACTGTTTCATAAACAAACATAAACGCATTTTCATATTTTTGTCTTGCACCAGCGCCTGAAGAGATGTTTATCGTTAACAAAATCAACAATACAAAATTTTAGTCTTCAACAATTTAAGAAACTAAATTTTATTTTATTCATTCCACACAGTATTACAAATTATGTCTTGAGACAAAGTTCCATATTTTATGGACTTTAGTATAAAAATGTGAGATATTTGACCAGTTAACTGCCGTACTCTGGAAAGACAAGTATATACAAATTTGATCAGAAAATTTGTCCTTCAAATATCGATCGGTTTAAAATCAATTGCCAGAATTTAAACTGCTGAGTGTTAGGGACTTCAAACTTGAGTAAAACATTTGACAAAGCCACAATGGATACACTAGTTGTTGTCAGATTGTTCTCCATCATTTGTCTTGTCGCCCTGTGTGGATTACGCCATTCCGACGCTGGTAAGTTTATATAGTTATCATTCAATCCTCCACCCCCTTCTCCCCCCCCCCCACTACTTTCTCCAAATAACCATCAATGAATGAAAATACACTGCCATATCTATAATGTGACCCAACATCACAAATCGGTATAATTCCAGGATGATTTAGCGTTCTCAAATAATATTATAGTTTCCCCTCAATAAAACATGTAAACACAACCCAAATCTGATATTTTTGTCTATAAATTCATTATCCATCCTGAAATAAAACCGTTTTAAGGCAATGGGTCACAAATGTGTCAGTGCATGACATAGTCGGAAGCTGAAAATTTTGGATTTGCATTTTTGTGTGTGTGCATTTTCTGAAAGAATATGCTCCCCCAGAGCAGTTTAATCTTTATTTCAAGTAAATCGGGTGATTTTTAATGAAGTTATTGTCGCCAGACGTATTGGGAAGGGTATACAGCAACTTTTCTCAAATTTCATACTATTTCATCTTGACTAGCTGTAAAAAATATTTAGAAGTCAAATTAAGCATTTTTTTTATAAATCAAAAAGGGTTGATTTAATCATTTATGACAAGAACTCATTTTTGATAAAAATTGACCTTCTAACTAAACTTGGCAATATCTCAGTTCAAACCTTTTTACCATCCGACTGATTATGTCATTCACTGTAACAAATGTCATCATTCATCATCTTCGTTTTCTAATCAAAATTGCATCATCTCTCTCCCTTTGTATTTAATCAGTTAACCGCAGTGCTCTGGAACAACTACATTTTGGCCAGAAAACTCGTCCTTCAAATATCGATCGATTTAAATGACCCCTGTCTTGTAAAAAAACAAAACTCAAAAAATTGAGACTTATTTAGATTTCTTTAAAACCCAAGTCAGATTTTTGGTTGACAATAATTGGAGGGTTATTTAAATCTCTCGACTTCCGAGGTAAATGCTTTCTGTGCAGCAATAACAACACTCGATGGTTTTCAGGTCTCAAGCCTGACTGACACTTGTTTAGAAATTTTTGAAACCCAAGTTGCCTTTTCAATAAAACAAAAAAAAAAAAAAAAAAAAGAACAACCCCAAATTGAGTCATCTCAATCTATTGACATTTGAAATATAAGGTTTCTGGCCAAAATATAAATAGAGTGTTTTGTCAAAATAAAATAAAATATGGACAAATGAAATTCCCTTTATTCATCCCATAAGGGAAATTTGTCTCCAGGGTCTATTCCAAGGGAGGACTGGAATAAGCCAAGCGTCAGCCGCATTGCAGCGCTGCAAATCGAGCTAAGGCGAGGTGGCTTGCTCAAGGTCACACAGGGCAGCGGCGGGTGATCGAACTCGGTACCTTTCCTGTAGGAAGCAAAGACCGTACCGTTGAGCCACGCTGTTCCATGAATATGGCTGCTGTGTTATAATAACTTTTTTTAAAAACAGCAGATGATACTTATCATTTTGACTACCAAAGATCAAATTTTTATTTTATGTCTTATCAAATTTATTGAACATCAGTGAATGGTATTCTAAAATTATCCATCGCGCTGTCTTTTCGATTTAACTAAAGATGTCTTCATATGTTTACTACAAATGACAAAAACAAGCTTATGGTATGTGTCGTGTTTATCAATGACAGCAGAGCTACAAAACAAGTTGCGTCCAAGGAGAAATCAGATGTATGAATGTCATCCAAAAAAAAAATCTCCTGACTTCAATCAGAAGGGTTAAATTTCAGAAATAGATAGATATGTGTTTTGTTAGAGTATGCGGCTTTGTCAATAAAAACAGCAGACATCTTATAATCATTATTTTGATAACCAAAAATTTGATTTCTGTAATGTGTCTTATTTATCAAAGTTATTGATAAACAATAAAAAGTAATAAACAAAAATAAATATAACAGCTTCAAAAAAGGAACAAAATACAAAAAACACAGAACGTTTCGGGCTCAAAATCCTTCTTCAGCCAACAACAACAACAACAACAACAAAAAAAACCGATGAAAAAATAGCAATGTTTTTTTGTTGTTGGCTGAAAAAGAGTTTTGAGCCCGAAACATTCCGTGTTTTGTATTTTGTTCTTTTTTTTTTTTTTGAAGCTGTTTTGTGTTCAATTTTGTTGATTACTTTTACAGTCCATAGCGTCAAGCAGCTTCGTATCTCTTTGACTTATGATGATCAGTACTCATTTTAATGGTCCTCTTAAATCATCTATCTCAACGGCTCTTTGATTTTTCTAAAGATGTGTTCATGGTTTTACTACTGATTTAACTCTCTCCTTACTACAGCCCTTTTCAGTATTTCCCCCAAATTGTTATCCATACCCAACAATAAAATTGATTTTTAAAACTCAATCTAAAAGCATGCCAAACATAATTTTGTTCAACAAAACAACATTATTTTTTGTTAAACTAAACAAATATTATTCTTACAATCTTTTGAGAAACAAATTAAAAATCTGAATAATTAATGTTCATTGTATCATTATAAATTTGACGATTTTCCTTTAGTTGGTAAGGAGAGGGTTAAAAAAAAAACCCAAACAAACAGTGAGTAGTGTTTGTCCAATGGCGAAAGAGCTAAAAAAAACAAAAACAAGAATTGTCCAAAGAAAATAAATAATATGTTGCACGAATGTCAATGATGTTTTCCCGACCTCAATCAGACGGACTATGCCATTAATCATATGACTCATTATGCTGGTAAAGGAAGTGCCGACATCTCAGTGGGTTAAGCACTCGCTTCACGCACGGAGGGACTGAGATCTATAGATAGAATGAAGTTTACGTCACTCTGGTCTTTGTTATTGTTTTTTGCCATCCACATTTATGAGTACTTCTCACTAAAATGTCTGAACCAGACTAAAAAGTTCATGGTTACACATTGTTTTGTGTGTTCGTCCGTTATACTTCCGGATGGCAATGTTGTGAGCTTCTTAACCAAGCGCATACTATCTATACCGGGTGAATTAATTCGTGATGTCGAGATTTGTATTCTGACTTCACTGTCCACCCAGTCGTGATTGGGTAGCTGGGTTTATTATATCTGATAGAAAATAACGTCCTAAACAAAAGATAGCCAGCAACTGTAACAATATCTTTGTTCTTCTTCTCTACGTGTATCAAAATGATTCATGCTTTAACTCATTAACTGCCATTTCTCTGGAAAAACTCGTATTTAATAATATTTGCTGGAAAACTCGTCCTTCAAATATTGATCGGTTCTAATGACTCCCATCTTGGCAAAAACAAAAACAAAAAACAAAAAAGCTCTCAGACCTGGGACTTCCCACATTCCCATGTTTGAGAGTTTTGCAAAATGAGGGTCAGTCTGGACTGAAATTGAGTTTGAATTAAAAAAAATGATTAAAATAGTAAATTTAATTTCTTTAAGTTTAAGAAACGAAATTTCTCAGTGAAAGCATTTATTTTATCTCGAATTTTGTAAATTTAGCTGCAATGAGAAAGTAAAGCATCAGCTCTATTCCGATTTAGTAACATTGTAGAAGCGATGGCTCGCGTGGTAATACAAAATAAATAAATAAACAAATAAAATGGATCGGAACTCCGGATCAAAAAGTAATGTAGGGATATCACTATCATAGTCATTAATGATAGAGTATGGCGTGCTCTTTAGGCATAACGATCTGTGGGTCGAATAAGGCCAACTATACATTATCTTTTCCTCGGCTTTTGATCTCGTGTATCAGTTCGTGTCAAAGGTCAAAGGTGAGCAGTCTAAACCCCGTCATGCCGCCTGGGAATCACGGGGTTTTCTCAGCGTTTATTTTTTCTTTCTTTCCACCACAGCACTTACTTAAACATTATGTATGTCCTAGATAGTTCAATTTTAAAATAAATTCAATCGAACATCTGTCAAATGTGACCCATCGTATCAAATTGGTATTATGTCGGAATTGACTCAATGAGGAAAACTGAGATTATAGTCACAATGATCATATTTCTGAGTTCTTCTTAATTTGAAAGTTAAAGACAATAAACCTCACTCAAAGTTTACAAGTTAAAGTTAGAATTCAATCAGGTCAATCCAGAAATAATACTGTTTTGAGATTGCTGATCACATATTAATGTGATGTGTCTCATATACCATATGTTTAATTAATCCTGGCCTGCAT
This sequence comes from Berghia stephanieae, assembly GCF_034508935.2. Lineage (NCBI taxonomy): Eukaryota > Metazoa > Mollusca > Gastropoda > Nudibranchia > Aeolidiidae > Berghia > Berghia stephanieae. The sequence continues at coordinate 129,069,162 of NC_088360.1, read as the reverse complement.
ATGGTTCATAATTGATCTGGCTCCGACACTGCAGATTGGTTTCAGGGTAGGGAAATGATGTTTAAGAACCAGATACAGGGGAAGTTTTGCGAAATGAATGCGAAATGGGCTCCATCAAGAATTATTAGAAGCGATTCACCATTATCAAGACTTGAGTAACATCGCAGCTTTTGCTTTCTCTGTGTAAACATATTTGTCAGCAGTCAAAAGTCAGTAAATGACTGATGAACTTTTATGATTTGGAAGAAGTGCAGCAATGTGGCCTTGTGCTATGATACTCGCCTCCTGATCGCAAGATCCTGGGTTCGTGTCCCGCTCATGGCGGCGTTTTGTAGTGTCCTTTACTCATATTGTCTCACAGTACTCAGATGTAAAATGATACCCGGCCGTTAACAATGTTGTCTATGTCAGGAAAAACAGGCGTCATGTCTCTTCCTACATATTCAGTGATGCAGTTGGATCCCTTGTAAAGTGCGTGAGCAGGTTTAGTGGATATTGCTCTAAATCAATCCTCATTAAGAAACAAATAAAGGTAAAGTCGCCTTGTTAAAACTCTGCTTAAGAATATTATATTATTATACTGATTTGAGTTAAAATACCGTTTCGTTCATATCACTGTTTGATATATATATATATATATATATATATATATATATAATATATATATATATTATATAAAGAGAGAGAGAGAGAGAGAGAGAGAGAGAGAGAGAAAGAGAGAGAAGAGAGAGAGGAGAGAGATAGATAGAGAGAGAAAGAAAGAACTGATTTGAGTTAAATACGTTCGTCATATCATGTTGATATATATATATATATATATATATATATATATATATATATATATATATATAAGAGAGAGAGAGAGAGGAAAGAGAAGAGAGAGAAGAGAGAGATAGATGATAGAAGAGAAAGAAGAAAACAAAAAAAAAAAAAAAAGAGAGAGAGAGAGAGAGAGAGAGAGAGAGAGAGAGAGAGAGAGAGAGAGAGAGAGAGAAAGGCCCTCGAAATGTTACTATAAATGATAGGAAGCAATAATAATGTCTACGCTACTTTTGGATGCCCCAACGTACATCTTAGACTTACTAAGTAAGATCATTTACAGTCATAGTAACTAATTACCCCTAAACAAGGGGTGACCATGAAACAAGAAACCAATTATAAGGGAACACCAGATGTCCAAAATATTACAAGGTAGAACTAATTCTGTCGTACTCTGGAAAAACCCATTTTTGAAAATTTGGCCAGAAAACTCGTGCTTCAAATATCGATCGATTTAAATGACCCTCATCTTGGCAAAACTCTCAAACCTGGGACTTCGCTCTCTCTCTCTCTCTCTCTCTAAATCAATCAATCAATCAATCAACCAATCTATCTATCTATCTATCTATCTATCTATCTATCTATCTATCTATCTATCTATCTATCTATCTATATATCTATCTATCTATCTATCTATCTTATTATCTATCTTCTTCAACTATCTATCTTATCTATCTATCTTCTATCATCTCTATCTATCTATCTATCTATCTATCTATCTCTCTACATCTATCTATCTATCTATCTCTTAAATCATCTCATCATCCATTCCATTCTTCTAACATCTACATCACTTTTATCTTCTATCTATCTATCTACTCTATCTTCTTCTCTTCTTCTCTCTTCTTCTATCATCAATCATCATCAATCTTCATTCATCAACATCATCATCTTCTATCTATCTATCATCTACTATCTATCTTCTATCTATCTATCTCATCTATCTATCTTCTATCTATCTCACATCCATTCCATCGTCTACACTACATCCTTCTCTCTTCATCTCTCTTCTCTCTCTCCTTTCCTCTCCTTCTCCCCTCTCTCTTCTTCGTTTGTGTGTTTCTGTTGTCTGTACGAGTCTGTGTATGTGTGTGTGTATGTGTGTGTGTGTGTGTGTCTGTACGAGTGTATCACACAGAATAATATGACAAAGAAAAGAGATGACAGCTGGCAACATAAATAAAGCTTGATACATGTTCCACGCCCAATATGTCTATTTACAAGTAATTCATTTAAATTCGTACTGAGAAAGCTTTAGAAGGACCAAGAGAGATATTTGGAGAGAGAGAGAGAGAGAGAGAGAGAGAGAGAGAGAGAGAGAAAGAAAGAGAGAGAGAGAGAGAGAGAGAGAGAGAGAGAGAGAGAGAGAGAGAAAGAGAGAGATAGACAAAGAGAGAGGAAGAGAGAGAGAGAGAGAGAGAGAGAGAGAGGAAGAGAGAGAGAGAGAGATAGGAGAGAGTATAGCAAATTAAGAAAGATAGAGATAAAGAAGGAGAGAGAAAGGAATAGAAGAAGGAAAGGAAGAGAGATAACGAGAGATGTGTATAATATGTGATTCATCGTCCCAACACAGTGTTGTGTCAGGGCACACAAGCTGTCAGAAACTAAAGTGGTAGGGAATATAAAGAAATAAAATAAGTAAATAAATTCCCTTTATTCATCCCTAAGTGGATTTTTTTCTTTAGGATCTATTCCAAGGGAAGACTGGACAACCCAGGTATCAGCCGCATTGCAGTGCGGAGCATACATATTTTTGCATTAGAAGGAATTATGCCGATCCTGCTCAATACAACAAATAACATTTAACCCAAGTCTCATGTTTTTGGCTTTAAATTCAATTTTCAGCATCGTGAACCAACCGACATAATACCGTTTTGAGACGGTGGGTCACATATTTAGATAAGTGAAAGATAGGTGGATAGATAAATAGATAGAGAAATAGAAAGAGAGAGAGAGAGAGAGAGAGAGAGAGAGAGAGAGAGAGAGAGAGAGAGAGAGAGTGCAATATATATATATATATATATATATATATATATATAGAGAGAGAGAGAGAGAGAGAGAGAGAGAGAGAGAGAGAGAGTGGAAGAGGTGGGTAGTAATCCATCTATCCATCAATCCATTCGTAGATAGTTCACCCTTTACTCTTGGGTTTGATATGAAAACGTTACTACCTGACATCCATCGTGTTTCTAAATTACCCTCATTATCAAATTCAACACACAACAGAGTGATGAGAAAGAAACGTGCATTTATAACGGTATCACGTTATTTCCAGAACACGAAATATTATAGTAAGCAAGACGACACGTAATTCCTCAAGTAATCTGTATAATAATATAGTAATTTTTAATATACCCTTGAGTAAATTCATCCGCCAATGTCATCATCATCATCCACCAATTCGTCCGCCCATATATCCATCCATCCATCCTACCATCCATCAACCCATCCATCCACCAATCCATCCATTGACCTAGTCATTCGTCTATTCATCCTTCCACTCATCCATCCATAATTTATTCCATCCATCCACCCATTCACACATTTACCCATCCTTCAATTGATCCATCCACCCATCAATTCACCCATTCATTCATCCATCAATCCATCCATTCACCCCTCATCCACACACCCATCCATTCATTTTTCCATTCACCTATTTATCCATCCATCTATCGAGACACCTATGCATTCATCTGTCCATTCATTCACCCATCAACCCACTCATTCATACATTTATCTATCCATTCATCTATCCTTCAATCAAATCTTTCATAATATATTCTTCTCTTTGTCATACTTCCTATCCTTCTCCCCCCCCCCCCCCCCATCCCCCTCACCATAGTAGAAATGTCTCGTGTTTGTCATAAACGTTGTTACGTTTGGGTCAATCTATTTATAGCCTTGATCTCATCCTCACTATCACTATGGCACAATGGTCTCTGGTACTATGTCATGTCTACCTATACGTCTATCTGTCAACATTCATCCATTTATATACATACCATAGCGACCAACGTATTTTTTTGTATGTCTATTTACCTATCTATCTATCTATCTATCTATCTATCTATCTATCTATCTATCTATCTATCTATCTATCTATCTATCTATCTATCTATCTATCTATCTATCTATCTATCTATCTATCTATCTATCTATCTATCCATCTATATAACCATCTTTCTATCTATTTATCCATCTATCCATCTCTCTCTCTCTCTCTCTCTCTCTCTCTTCTCTTCTCTCTCTCTCTCTCTCTCTCTCTCTCTCTATATATATATATATATATATATATATATATATATATATATATATCAGGTGCGAGAAAATAAAAGGCCCCAAAGTAGACCTCTTTAAAACTATGATAATATTTATAAATCATCACAAAATTTTGCACACTGTGAACAACAGCAACAACTTGTTTTTACGAATCTCAAATTTCAAGAAAAATGAATGAAAGGTTCAAGAGTTATAGCTGTTCAAAGAATATCACTAAAAATTGTCATATCAAGAGTTCGAGAAATTCGCGTCATGAATTACTTTGAACGTCCTGTTGATTCACCGGGCAAGATCTTGCCGCAAGGGTAGGGTGCAGCTCACCCCGTTTACTTCCTGTTTCATTGTACGAATTTGCACTGTATTGAACACACAAAACAAGAAAGCAGAATTCCTAAAACTGACAACTAACAGCCATGGTTTATTCTTAGGAAGATAAAAGTGTTATTAAAGCATTATTCGAGGAAAAGGGTTGGACTGGTAAAAAGATAGTTCGAGAGTTTCCGAATAAGTACTGATCAGTCAGGATGGTTAACAAAATCATTACAAAAATAGGAAAAGAAGGGTCAATTCATTGAAAAAAGGTGGTGGCCGCCCCCGTTCAGCGAGGGTAGAGGCAAATATCGACTGTGTGGAAGATGCTGTTCTGTCTCAAGAAGACAATCCTGGATCCCATCTCTCTAATCGAGAAGTTGCTGGTGTCCTAGGCACAAGTGACTTTTCCGTACAGCAGATTAAAAAAAAAAGATCTTAATCTCTGCCCTTTCAAGCGAATCAAAACCAGCAGAAAGTCTGAAAACGTCAAGAGAAAACGCAAAACACGAGCAAGAGCTTTACTAGACAAGTGTCTACTATTATTACTTTTAAAATGACAGATCTCCAAAGTGGGGCCTTTTATTTTCTAGCACTCTCTATATATATATCTATATATATATATATATATATATATATATATATATATATATATATATATATATATATATATATATATATATATATCTATCTATATTGCTATCTGCGTCTGTGTGTTTTGTGTGATTGATTAAGTGTATGGTTGCGCGTGTACTGTGTGGATATAGGTGCTGAAAGGAATTTATGAATAGGCCTTGCGTTTTTGGGAGAAAGTCCATCATTTCTATAACACAATAGCAATAGCAATCTTAGTATTTAAAAAGCGAAGGAGTTCAAGACACATTTTTTCCAGCCTGTAGCCTGTGTTACTATAAATAGATTTTGAGGCGTAATGATATCCTGCCCACAATAATAATTCTAAATATCAAATAGTTAAATTCGAGACTCTATAATTGTGAAAAAAAGAAGTACATTTAATAAGAAAAGCAAAAAAAAAAAAATAAAAAAAAAACTTTACCGAAGTCTAATATGCTTGCCTGTAAATTTTGTATACCACCATCTAATACCTTTCTGAAGATAAAGGTCACTTTTATGGTTTTTAAGTAATATATTTATGTTTGCATTGGTTTTGATTTTTGGTTGCTGGCTGAAGAATGATTTTGAGACAAAAACGTTCCGTGTTTGGTATTTTGTTCTTTAAAAAAACCCTGTAATATTCATTTTTTTTATTTGGTACTTTTAACAGTCCACAGCTTCTAGAAGCTTAGTATCAATTTGGTCACATTTCTGAACGTTTTACTTTAAATTCCCTTTTTGAAATCGACACAACCCGACATACACTAGGTTGAGGGGTCTGACACATATATTTTAATATTGTTACATACTTTATTATTTACTGTTATTTTTCTTTTCTTTGCAGTTATTATTGCTAATTCTTTTCATTTTTTTTGGAGACACGGAAATGCACTTCCAATTTCTGATAAAAAATTTTATAATATTGTTGTTCTCATAACCAAGAATCTGCCACGCCTCCCACTAGCATCCAGAGCTCACTCTTGCACGTGCAGCGGAAATGACGTCATGCTGTACAATCTGTTCTTCATGTTTGTTTTCCACTTATAATTTCCATTATCGCAAAGAGCATGTGTTTTGTTGTGCTTGAAAATTGAGCTGATAAGGAAAATATGCAGGCGCATTTTAAGCCGCACAGCCTTGAATATTGACATACCTAACACTTCACATGCATTTTCTCTCGCATCCAGCCTGGGTCCTTTATTTACTCAACAATGAGAGGCATAAATTATGCAAACAAATTAAAATTAGGATGGGAGAATCATATTATATAATGAACCCTTTTCCACAAATACCATTTTGTTCAACATAATCAATTTGTGGCTTTGTTGTCTGTGAGTATGACACTCGCCTTCTGGCCGGTGGTTCCTGGTTAGAGTCCCGCTTTTGGCGAGTTGAATCTTTGAAAAAGTTTCTTTACCCACAGTCTCTCATAGTACTTAGACATAAAATGAGTAGGGTCTGACCGTTAATAGATTTGTCCCTGCCGAAGAAAAATGTATCTGTTTTCCCTTTCGATGTTCATTCTGTCTTTGTTCTGGATTGATGTGCTTGTGTTTTTCCCTGGTCCTGGCGGCGTTCCTTAGCTGAGAGGGATACAGTCAGATGTATTGAGAAGTTATTTTTTTCTCATTGCTTTTACCTTAATGGGACTTTAAGATAGATTCAAAATAGGCACATTGATGGAATTGTCATGAAATCCTCGTATCTTTTTGAACTGGTCCCCTTGTCAAACTTTTTCTTTGGTGTATTTAACTTCAGATCTACAACTTTTCACCAACCTGTTTTCTGAAGGACCTATAATTGTCGATAGAGCCTTAAAACGCAAAACCAAACCAAAGAAAAAAATAGAAGCAAAAAGCAAAAAACTAAAACAACAACAAAAAAAAAAAACAAACAAAAAAACAACAACAAACCAAAACCAAAAACAAACAAACAAAAAAAAAAAACAACAAACAAACAAATAACAACAACATCACAAAAACAACCAACCAAACAAATGTTATTTCGCTTGAAAGTGTGATGTCTTGTACGTCGTGTGAAGAGTTGCTGCATGCATGGCAGCCCTTGTAAAGCGCTTTGATTACATAATTTAGTGGATATTGCACTATATAAATGCTTAAGTGTTTTTCAGTGACTTGATGGTTTACAATAAGCGGCAGCGCACTCTTGAATTACTCTTGCCTCTAGATTCTTGTATTGAATTAAAGTACAATCTTTTGAATAGTCGGCACCCCTTTTCTGGGGGGCATATCTGAGTCTGTGGAGTGATAACGCAGATTTCGCAACGTTTCTTTTTAATATATATCATTTTATAATCATATTGCTTAGTTTGATGCTGTATGTTAGAGTGAATGACATTGCGTTACTGCAAGGCGGTCCAAATAAAAACAAAATTTATCAGACCTCTGAAATTGATGGTTAAAGGTACACATGATGACTCCATCTATCTACCCCTATTCTTTGTCGGCAAAATATATAGATTAAAGGCTGTCACTTGTCGTGTCCCAAGTATCTCTTTCACATACACCAGTGATTGATTCACTATATGTTGGACGAGAAACACAAGAATACATGAATATTAATGGATAATAACTAGAGTAATTGCGGCTGACGATGCATGCGCCAACAGGCAGAACGTGTATACAAAGAAATATGCAAATATTAGCAAATGCACGCACACACACACACACGCACACATACACACATACATACACACCCACACCCATACAATCTAATATCAGAAACAAATAATAATCACACACACAGACAACTCTCTCTCTCTCTCTCTCTCTCTCTCTCTCTCTCTCTCTCTCTCTCTCTCTCTCTCTATATATATATATATATATATATATATATATATATATATATATATATATATATTCTATACACACTCGCGGGAACATTACCTTTTTTATCTAATGACAGACTGCGAATGGATTTGCAATCGTCACAATATACCAGAGGTTTAATTGCATCATTTTTGTAGTGTCGCCTCAAATAACATGTTTACCCTAATCTACATTGTAAAACATAATTCCGTATTCTCATCTTTTAAATGTTGTTGATTATATGATACAGTGACTACTTATACAAGGAACTGTCAGACCTTCGATACCTTTAAAATCGCTCAAAAAGGAGTTATTTAGAGCTACCTATCAAA
>NC_088360.1:129055977-129058477 GCF_034508935.2 Berghia stephanieae | reverse complement strand
AAGGGAACATCCCATAATTCTTTAAAGACGTCACATTACATGCACCCTGGAATTCTCTTATTCGCTCTTATCGCAAAACAATCATCTAAAAAAAATGACTTCGATTCTAGTGCTATTATCACTACATTCATTGCCATGTTGAAATTCAAAAAGAATAAATGAAAGAAAAGAGGTTTAAGTGGGCGTCTTTATATTTATATATATCTATATATTTTAGATTGAGCATTTATATAGCGCAATATCCACTAATTGTGCTCAAAGCGCTTTACAAGGCGTCCCTAGCTAAGAGCAACATGTAACATGTCGAACGAGACATGACGCCTCTTAGGCGATATTACAATTTTTCGGACAGAGACAATGCTGTTAACGGGCCAGGTACTCATTTTACTCCTGAGTACGGTGAGAATGTGAGTAAAGAGCTTTTTCCAAGTTCTTAACTATGCGCCGAGCGAGGCACGAACCCAGTACCTTCCGATCCGAAAGCGAGTGTAATACCACTGGACCACATGGTCGCACAAGGAGATATTAAAATTAAAATATTTTTGTGTGCACGATTAAAATAAAAAAGCTAGGGAACCGTTCCCTAAAATGATTTCCTGGTCGTTAATAGCGTTGTCTCAGTCGGGGGAAAATATAACATCGCCTAATAATAATAAGTATCACGTCTCGTTATATATGTAAAGTGTTGCTGTTGGCTAGTGACCCCTTCTAAAGTGCTCTATTGCGCTTCATAAATGCTCATGTTTTGTGTTTTGAATTTGAATCGACTGAAGTGGCTTGTATTTACAATGGCACGATGTAGAAGACACTTTAGGAAATCGTGTTTTATGGCCATGTCACGATATCATGTATCATCCACTCCTCTTGGTGACCACGATAATTGTCAATTGACCATCCGTAAGTGACCATCATGACTTTATGTCCTGACTAGACACTACATGGCGATTATGATGATGATAGAATGATATGTATCAGTGCATGACATAATCCGTCGGAATGTGAAAATTTTGGATTTGTATTTATTTTTGCATTTTCTGATAGAATAGACTCACCAGAACATTTTAATCTTTATTTGAAGTAAATCGGGTGATTTCTCATGAAGTTATGGTCAGATGTATGGGAATGGTATCCAGCAACATTTCTCAAATTTTATACTTTTTCAACTTAACTACCTGTAAAAAATATTTAGTTTTAGAAGCGAAATCAAGCTTTGATATTTCCCGATGATGTACAAAAAGGGTTGATTTAATAATTTATGACAAGAACGCATTTTGGATCAAAATTGACCTTCTAACTACACCTGACAATATCTCAGTTCAAACCTTTTCACAATCCGACTGATTATGTCATTCACCTCTAACATATGGGTAATAGGGATCAAGTATTTTATAATAGTATTAGTCTATAAGCAACAATTTGCGTTGCCAAATAATATGATTTCTGTTTATTTCTCACCACTATCAATATAAGTTCCGCTCCACTCTTTTTCAAACTTTTATTCAACTTTAAATTATACTCGTTCAAAAATCAAATGCTAATCATCTGCACTGATTTATACAAAATATAATTTGTTGTAGAAATCGCAATCGCTGGAGTAAATCGTGGGGTTTTTAATTTGGCCGTAAGCTATAGTGTGTGTCCTTTACTTTCGACCAGGGTTACCTGATAAATTTGGAAAAATATGCTACCGACATATGCTAAACGTTCAGATAAAATGCCAAAGTTTTCCATGCATAATTTATTCTACAAAGATGCATATTATAATAGAGGAAATAAATTTTGATTTTCTTATCCCACTGCGATAGGTTGGTGTCTTGATTAAATGAAAAATTCACCGCATTTTGCCAGTTTTACTGTGAAAATATGTATATTTTTGTAAATCATGTAAATTATGAGTAAATTATGTGTGGAATGGGTAATATTAGGTGATTTCAAAAATTGCCAAAAACAAAATATTTTAGTAGCAGGATATTGGCGATTCTTCGGATTACGGGACATAAAAGAGACATCATGGAGTAGCTATTACTATTATGGCGACCAGCATATATTTACAATAGAAAATAAGATACAACTACTCGGACACCATAAGATGAATTAACAATGTATGTATCCAGCCCTCTGGAAGAGTTTCTTAACATTTCCAATGAAATAGGGACCAGTTTTTTGACCATCACACTTTTCTTCCCTATTACAAATTGCATTCATTTAAACATCCCCCATACACGAGAAGAAGAAAAGAAGAAGAAGAAGAAGAAGAAGAAGAAGAAGAAGAAGAAGAAGAAGAAGAAGAAGAAGAAGAAGAAGAAAGAAGAAGAAGAAGAAAGAAAGAAGAAGAAAAGAAGAAGAAGAAGAGAAGAAGAAGAAGAAGAGAGAAGAAGAAGGAAGAGAAGAGAGAAGAAGAGAGAAGAAGAGAGAAGAAGAAGAAGAGAAGAAAAGAGAAGAAGAAGAAAAGAGAAGAAGAAGAAGAAGAAAAGAGAAGAAGAAGAAGAAGAAGAAGAAG
>NC_088360.1:129025977-129053477 GCF_034508935.2 Berghia stephanieae | reverse complement strand
GATCCTATTGTTTTGCACGTTTGTCGATTGTTGTTTTAACTGAGTCATCTGAAGTCCGTTTGTCATTGTTAATTGTGGTAAATAAGAAACTTTGAAATATTTTAACATCCAATCCAATTCTCGATTCTAACGACAAAAATGTAATCATTGACGTTGTACAAAAAAAAAGTCAATTAATGTTTTTTTTTCAAAAGCAAAGACAAACAGATAACTGACAAATGAAGAAGTAGATCTAAAGAAAACCAAAGAAATGAAAGGCTGCAAAAAATAAAACAGACAAAAAAAAAAAAGAAAAAAAGAAAAAGTAAAAGCCCGTGGCGTGAAGGTTTTGAACACAAACGATTCGTCAGCACAATATCAATTAAATCATTAAGTTTAAAAAGCTGTGGGAATAATAACGTATGGTATGGGTGCTTGCAATGTGGGCAGGGAAATTAATTTGTGTATCCTGATTGAAGCAGATTCAGGAAAAAAACACATTTTCTCTCTCTCTCTCTCTCTCTCTCTCTCTCTCTCTCTCTCTCTCTCTCTCTCTCTCTCTCTCTCTCTCTCTTTTTTTTTTTTTTCTTCATCTCTCTCATCTCTCTTTCTCTCTCCTTTCTCTTTCTTTATTTCTCTTCTCTCTCTCTCTCTCTCTCTCTCTCTCTCTCTCTCTCTCTCACACACACACACAACACACTCTTTCTTTTTTTTTCTCTCTCTCTCTCTCTATCACTCACTCACTCTCTCCCTCTCTCTCTCTCTCCCTCTCTCTCTCTCTTTCTTTCTTATTTCTCTCTCTCTCTCTCTTTCACACAAACATACTCTTTCTTTTCTCTCTCTCTCTCTCTCTCTCTCTCTCTCTCTCTCTCTCTCTCTCCTCTCTCTCTTTTTTTCTTCATCTCTTTCCTCTCTCTTTCTCTCCCTTTCTCTTTCTTTATTTCTCTCTCTCTCTACACACACACACACAAACACACACACACAACACACTCTTTCTTTTTTTTTTCTCTCTCTCTCTATCACTCACTCACTCTCTCTCTCTCTCTCTTTCTTCATCTCTCTCCTCTCTCGTTCTCTCTCTCTCTCTTTCTCTCTCTCTCTTTCTCTCTCTCTTACTTATCTATTTATCTATCTCTTTCTCTAAGATGTTGTGAATCATAACACGTTTGTGAGTCACATGGCTTTAAATGCCAGAAGGCAACAACATGAAACAGCTGATGTCAACATGCATCGCTAATTTTCAGACTTAAAAAAGAAAAAGAAAAAAGGGCAAGACGGCTAACGAACGTAATGTGAGAACGTTTGCATATATTCCGGCTTTGAGAGAGTTTCATATTGAAGTCTTCGTACAGACATATTATCTGTAAGGAACGAAATGTCTGCGTCACGGAACATGGTTAAGAGAATCCTTCAAAAGTAATGTAGAATGAATATAACAGTTTCCATTTTTGTATAATGTTGAACATGGAACGTTTCGGGCTCAAAACACTTCACCAGTCAATAACGAAAAACAGTTTAAACATTATACATCACGTATTAATGTTTTATCTCTATTTATAAAGGTTACAGAAATGTTTAAAGCCCGAAAGCTTCCGCATTTAGTATTTTGTTCTTTTAAAAAAAAAAAAAAAAGCTGTTGTATTTATTTTCGTACATTCTTTACAGTTCACAGCCTCTAGCAGCTTGGTTTCTATTAAGAGAATTTTTCTTGATGTCTTTATCTGTGTGTAAATCAAATTACGCCAATTGTCGATAGAAAACATACGCTGTAATGTCGGGTAATTTGCTGCCTGTGGAAATCCTCTTGATATTATATTAAACTTTATGAGTTGGGTAATTTATGATGATAAATTGGCTTAACTAAGTTATAAACATCAAAATAAAAATGATTTGTTATACTACTTTGTCCTGTTCAATGGTAGCAAGAATTTATTTGGTCTTGTGGTCTTTTGCCAATGTAACCGGTAGAAAATTATTTATTGGATTTCATATTTCTAAAAAAATGTATTACTATTTGCTAATGAAGCTGTTGGTATTATTTATAGACGGATTTACAAGTACAGACTTCTCTCTCTTCTTTCTCTCTCTCTCTCTCTCTCTCTCTCTCTCTCTCATCTCTCTCTCTCTCTTCATTCTCTCTCTCTCTCTCTCACTCACTACCCTCTCTCTCTCTCACTCTCACTCTCTATCTCACTCACTCTCTCTTTCTCTCTCTCCTCTCTCTCTCTCTCTCTCTCTCTCTCTCTCTCTCTCTCTCTCAGACATGTTAATGTGTGTGCAATGAGTCGCACTACGTAGAAGTATGACCATGTTTTGACTTAGTGACGCAATAAAATGACGCTGTTAATGCACATGACCAAAATGGTTTTATGGCGCTGAATATAACCTAAATGCGTTACAAGCGCCGTAAAACCCTTAAAAACAAACAAACAAAATGGTTTTAATCATCCGTGTCAAAAAAACTAATGCTGGTTAGAATTTGCAGGATCAACTGCATCGGCTGGTCGACAGGTATTCATAGCTGATAATATTCTGGTGTTGTCAATTTGCTGACACACAATGTACAAATGAAAAAAGTCAAACTATCTCCCTTTTAATTTTCCCCCATTGTTTTTTTTTTCTTTCCTTTGTTTGTTTCTTTTGGATTATTTTGTAAAGATTAAAACTTATCCACTCCTTTGTACGATTCTAATTCCCCAAAAAATCGTTAAGGAATTTTTCTCTCATGGTTTTTTACCAAGAGCATATATCCCGTTCAGACATTTTGCTGCAATCAAAACAATTTTGCGGATAACACGCAAAGACTAGTTTTACGTTCTGCAACAAGACAACGATACGGGTACAGGAAAAACAATTATTTAATATTTCAAAGGGTTTGTCATAATGTTTATGTTCTGTTTATACTGCTGTAATCTGAAGAAATAAAAACAACAACCCCCTCCCCCTCACCATCCAACATATTAAAAATTTTGGCCGGAAAACTCGTCTTTCAATTATCGATTGATTTAAATGACCCGTAATCCTGTCAAAAATTTCAAACCTGGGACTTTGAAAATGTTTGAGTTTTGTTGACAAGATTAGGATCATTTCCATCGATCTATATTTGAAAGACAAGTTTTCTGGCCAAATTTTAAATATGTTTTTTTTCAATGTACGGCTGTATAGGAGACCACCCATTTATCAGAGATAAATAAATGAATCCACAATCTACATTTTATGTTTATTTTATTTGCCAATTGTTAACATTTCAAAGTTAACCTTGCTTAGGCCAACGTTACATCCTAAATGGGTTAAATGTTTTCTTCTATATTACTTAACTACTTTATTTTTACAAACTAACAGAAGTTATAATTTTATAAACTATTTTAGGAGGTGGTTTTCAAAACGTTGTGAATGACACAGGTAGTCTAGAGAGTAATTGCATTTTCTTTGAATCGATTACACCTTTGTGTCATGGTCTACTGAGTGCTCAAGAGCTAACTCGACTACATCCATAAAATAAAGATGTGACAAATAAGGCCCCCAGAATTTACTAGTTACTTTTAAAATAAAGAACAAATGACGAATTGATTTAAGATAATGAGAATATTAGAAAGATGAAATTTAAGGAGATGAATGTTCTTATAAATAATAATGATCACTGTTACAAATGATAACATGACCATATTACGGTTTATTACGTAACTTCTGTGATCTTGAGGATAAAGTTGTTTCGACTCGTGAGGCCCTACTTCCAGGCAGACAGAGGACACACACGTTTAGCGACCTCCGGACACGACACTCCTGACAGTGGCTGGCAAAGGTGAACGATGACGTTCCGGCGTCTTGATAGTGGAATCAAATACTAGAGTTTTCCACCAAGTCCCGAGAGCAAGATATAAATCTTTTCAATATAAGTGATATGAGGAGTGGAGTGGTCTGGCCGTCAAGGCATCGGTTTTTGAGAGAAGTGAGTGAGGAAAATTAAATCAATCAGCTTTTAAAATAAGTGGCTACGCGACAGAAGGTAGAACGAAAAGTATTCACTACTTTGAAATGAATTCAAAGAGAAGGCTATTAAAGGAATGATAATCTAATATTATAGGGTAAAGTTTTTCTAAGCCTACGAAATATAACTGGAGTGAGATTAACTCGTTCTTACTAAAATAAAACTTAATAAGATAAATGTGAATCATCGTTATGTGACACTTTGAATAGTAGAAACGACTTGTCGTCACTCAGCTCTTTGTTAATATTTTAGACAACGTGTTAGTGATTATATTTAACTAAATTGTATGAATCAGACTAAAAACGTTAACCGTTTCACACAGTTTTATGTGTTGGTATGTTCAATTCGTCTGGCGGATATTGTGAGTATTTTACCTAAGTACGTTTAACATCATTTACCAGGGGGAAAAGCTGAACTTTTCAAATGCTCATTGCATTGTTCTATAAGGGTAAGGCAAAGAAGACAACTATTTCCCTTTATAACTCAACAAATGAATTACAGAAAAAAAAACAAAAATAAAAAAAAAAAAAACCCGAAAAAAATAAGAAGGGAATAAACGATTCAATATCGTAATTCTGATCATATGTGACCAATCATATCATCACGGTGTCATGTGCGGCTACATATAAAAACATATTATTGTCCTCAATAAAGTGGTTTTGTTCACCTCGTAAAGCTCTTATTTTGAGGATATTGCGCTATATAAAAGCTAATGTTGTTCAAAATTAAAACGAACAGTATTCCCATTGATTAAAATCTCATGCTGAGTCAAAAATAAGTAATCTATTTGGTCAAGATCCCGTACCAAATTAGTCACCATTCCATCGGTCCATCCCCAAATGACCTTTGACTTACATCAAAGTGATGGATTGAACTACGACAGTCATCCATCTGGCTGACGTCATAACAAACGGCTTACCTGTTACATTACTCAGTCTGGTGAATTTCAAGGGGATTAAAATCAAATCCTGATGGAATTTGTCATAACTCTATGTTGGTCTTGGGGATCATGTCATGATATCTCAGTTGGTAGAGCACTCGCTTTTTACGAAAAGGGACCAAGTTTCGATCCAGGTGGAGCCACTTGTGTTTCAACACACTCGGGTATAGTTCTATTTATATGAGGCGAACAAGGGAAGTATTTTCCTCCTTTCCTTAATAAATTTTGTCCCTTCAGAACGCCATTACACTTGCAAAAATAATTAATATATATATAAAATATATTAATACTATATATATATATATAATTGGGGGGGGGCGAAGTGGCCGAGTGGTTAAGGTATTGCACTGTGACCTGGGTGACCCGGGTTGAGCCCCGCTTCAGGCACTTTCGTTTTTTCCTTGAGCAAGATATAATCCCCAATTTGCTCAATTGGACTAACATGGGTGATTCCTGTTGAGATATAAAATCAGTTACACGAATTAGGCAGATCTCGACATATTGTAGATTATCTATTATTAACTTGAATTTTATAATAGCTCATTACAAAGTGAGCGACTATAATTATTTCTGGTTCGTCTATATATATACATATATATATTAATATATATATATATATATATATATATATATATATATATGTGTTTTAATATATATATATATATATATATATATATATATATATATATATTTATATAATAAAAACGAAAACCATGAAATAATAGTGCTCAACTTTTTGATAAATTGAGCTATTTATAAAATATTTCAAGTCTAATAAATATGATCAACTTCTACAATATTGTTTCGAGCATCCTTGCCCCTACATTCTGCTGCTAACTGAAATAGTTATGCCACCTACTCCGAAGGACTGGCTACATACACACTCCCAAGGATTTAGGAAGCAAAATATAAATTATTATTTTTTAAATAGAAAGGTTGATGTCACGACTTTTCTTCCCTATCTGTCTCCCGAGACAAGACGAGACGCGTATCGATGATCCACCGAGCAACACAAAGTGATAACAAACTAGACTTAACTAAATTACCTGATGCTCCAAGGTATCAATTCCCCTTGTGACTCTCACGTTTGATTAACCAGTTAGCTGCCTTACTCTGGAAAACATGTAGTCCCAAGTTGGATAGTTGTTGCCAAGACGAGTGCGGCTATGTGGTCTAGTGGTATGACACTCGCTTTCGGATCGGAAGGTCCTGGGTTCGAGCCTCGCGCTCGGCGCATAGTTGAGTCCTTGGAAAAGGCTCTTTACTCACATTCTCTCACCGTACTCAGGTGTAAAATGAGTACCTCGCCGTTAACAGCGTTGTCTTGTCCGAAAAATTGTAATATCGCCTTACAGGCGTCATGTCCCGTCCTACATGTTGAATGTTGATCAGGGACCCCTTGTAAAGCGCTTTGAGCACATTTAGTGTATATTGCGCTATATAAAAGCTCAAATTTAAATTAAAATTTTTAAAAATCGATCGTTATTTAATTTGAAGGACGAGTTTTCTGGTCAAAATTTTAAACACATGCTTTTCCAGAGTAAAGCAGTTAATTATAGTCTAATCATATTTATTTATACTCTGAATATACCTAACATGCAAGAATCACGCTGGGTATTATTTTGTCTATTGAACGTTGCTGTTTGGTGTGATAACGTGAACGTAAGAGTGATGTTATTATAAGAAAGCAAAGAAGCGATTTATCGCTTCTTTACAACTTTATCAACTCTCTTAAGTTAAGGAGTAATTTATGATCTTGATCCTTAGTTTTGCACGCAAAGGGGCGCTCGTTCTTGGTGTATTAATTTATTATACATTGCTAGTCTAATCATAATATTGTAGATAAGAATTGGGAAGTAGGTATGTCGTCTACTGTGCCGCCATGCACGAGGTAATAAATTTACTGTTATGACGTAAATACACCCTCACATAAAAGACCATGTAACTGTTTGGATATCTAATAAAAATGGGTTATCACCTTGAGATTGGATATACAAATATGCCTTTTAATGCTACCTGCGATTTAGAAAGGTGGGTGTGGGTGTATCCTGATAATTATTTATATCTGTTTAGAAAAACAAAGAAATAATTTAATCTGGAGTATATATTTACTTATTCGGATTGATAACAATTGTCATGAGGTAAGATTGAGGGCGTACTTTTGTGTTGGTGTCAATATCTAAATAATTCTTATCTCTGTCTTTTAGTTCAAAAGATTGAAAAAACTGCAACGAATAAATTTAGAATTGTCTTCAGGAGTTCGTTGATCTCTTGTTTTGTACTCGTCCGAAATGAAACGAAGACTTCAACTCTGCATCGCTATGATTACATCCGCAGGGAAAAAAATATAAATATGTGACCCATCCACTCAAAGCGGTTTTATGTCGGGATGAATTATGGAATGAGTATTGAATTTATAGCCACACATCATATGAAACTTGAGATTAATTTCGTTTCGTTATGATAGAGAATAAATACAATACAATTTCTTACGTTGCTAAAAACTCCAACTTTTTATTTTCTCGAGCTTCTATATAGAGCAATATCCACTAAACCTGTTCAAACCTCTTTACAAGGGGTCCATGGCCAACAGGAACATTTAATATTTAGGACGAGACATCACGTCTGTTAGTCGCAATTCCAATTTTTGGGGGGGACAGAGACAACGCTGTTAACGGCCCGGTACTCATTTTACACCTGAGAATGGTGAGAGAATGTGAGTACAGTGCTCTTTCAATTCTCAACTATGCGCCGCTCAGAGCGGGACTCGAGCCCAGGATCTTCGATCTGAAAGCGAGTGTCATATCACTAGACCGCATAGCCGAATCGTTTTAATTATATTGCATTCAGTTTACGGGGTCCGATTCCTCATGACATTGTACTGTTTTGACACGACGAGTAGCCTATGATTATTTGTTTTTAAAGTGTTATGACAATGCGAAAATTGTGATGTAATATTATCAACCGTATAGATAGAACGAAGATAACGTCACTCAGGTCTTTGTTATTGCTTTTTGCCATCCGGGTTTATGAGTAAATCTCACTAAACTGTTTTATCTAGACTGTAAACGTTCAAGGTTACACATAGTTTTGTGTGTTGGTCCGTTATACTTCCGGATGGCAATGTTGTGAGTTTCTTGGGCAAGCGAACACTATCTATTATTTTGAAACAAAAATGTGAAGGACCATAAGAAAGAACTCTTGGCCTAAATTTATCGTCATTCACATCAAGCAGTTGTTGATATAATTGACATTTGATACCTTTCTCACACCAGAGAAACTCCTTCGAGGTTCTAAAAAACGCTAATTATCGTATGTTGATGTGTAAAGCACGTATTTTGAAAAAGCAATATGAATTTAGCCACGCCCAGTAAGTCAAGAGTTATTTATAGTTACCTCAAAAAATGGGGGAAAACATAATAAACCAAACCGACACACAAAAAAGAAAAACAAAACAAAAACAAAAACAAAACAAAAACAAAAACAAAACAAACCAAACAAACTTTCACTTTGGTCAGATACTTTATGATTCAAATGAGTAATTATAATATAACGTATATGGTTATGAGAATTCAAAGAGGTCTTTACCGTTTTATAGAATACCCGCTCAACATGTAGTCAGGAGGGGGGGGGGGGGGGGTGAAGGTGGTCCCGATAGCTCAGTTGATAGAGCACTCGCTTCACACGCAAAACTATAGGGATCAATCATGGGTGAAGCCGAGATTGATTTTTTATTGAACTGCCCCCCTCCCCCCCCCCCACCTTCTGCACCTAGCACTAATGGGGTAGCTGGGTCTGTTAGATCTGGCTTAAAGTTCTTTGCGGTAGTCTAACGTTTTATCAAAATGGTAGCAAGCAATTACTATTGTCCGTTTCACGCTAGAGAAACCTAGAGAAAGTCCATATCCATGCGTCTAAAGGCTCTAAGGACCACTGCACAATGAAAAAAAGAGGACAAATTTCATATTTGTGACAATACCCTAATACTAATTCCTAGTATTCAAATCAACACGAATTAATACCGTTTTTAGGCATTGCTGCACTGTGCCTAAAGTTTGGGTTATTCCAGTGTTTCCTGGGAATAGGCCCTAAAGCCAAATTTCCCATAGGAAAAGAATAAAGGGAATTTTATTCCCATCACCAAGCTTATTCATAGTAAATAATAAATGCTCGCGGTGCTGCTTTAGGTTTTAAAAATGTCAGAAGACAATAATAATAATAAAAATAATAATAATAATAATAATAATAATAATAATAATAATAATAATAATAATAATAATAATAATAATAATAATAATAATAATAATAATAATAATAATAAAATAATAATAATAATAAAGAAGAAGAATGAAGAAAGATAAAGAAGAAGAAAAAAAAAGTAAGAAGAAGAAGAAAAAGAAGAAAATATTTAAAAATAATAATAATAAAGATAATATCAATGATTTGAAACTACCATCAATTATATGTCAATGGGAAATAGATGGAACATTCATTATATATAAGTTTTCATGACTAAAAGATACATCTGAACTTCTGAAATAGAATCAAAAATTTCGTAATTCTATGAATTTCCTAGAACACTAGTCAGCTCTGTGTATGTGTTCATAAGTTTTATTGGAGTGATTGTATCGTATTACTAGTCATAGGCTGTTTGTGAGACTCAGGCGTTGAAGGAAGACTTGTAATTAAGTGCTCACATCCTGGTCCCAAGTATTATTGAATACATGTGAGCACTCTATGCTAATACATACACACATGTCGTAATTGGGAAGGTCACCGAGAAACTGTTCAAGCAGTTGGAGAATATATATTTATAAAATTGTTCAACGAGGCTCCTTTTGCGTGGAATATTGAAGATAATAATTTCTGCTTTAAGTCAGTAAAATTGTAGCTAGTGCTTAAGTCGTGGATGTGTGATAAATTGCTTCTTTTCCATCTTATAAAAGTCATGCTCTTATGTACAAGTTATATATTATTGCGCCAGAATGCAGCGTACAATAGAAAGAAGAAAAAAAAAAAGAAAATGTGAACCGCTCAATTTTCAATGTATTTTATAACTCTAGGGCTTTAGATAGGAATAGTGAGAGATTAAATGTAGCAGAACTTGTCGTCTCTGTGAATGACACTGTGAATGTGAAGTGATAAAGGAACATGCGACGAACAATGCATAATAAAAATATTATAAGTGCTGCATTGGATGCTAACGGGACCGAACAATTTATTATCTATATTGTTTGTTTTGGATTTTTCTTACTTTGTTTTGTTTTATTTTGTTGTTGTTTTTGTTGTTGTTTTTCTGTTGTTCTTTTTTTCTTTTTTCTTTTTTGAAATTTTTTTTTTTTTTTTGGGGGGGGGGGGGGGGGGGGGGGGTTCGAGAGTTAAAGAACTAGATGAGCGAAAAACAAAACAAAACAACCATTCGAAAATTTCTGTCGAAAAAAATTGTGATCTCACCTTACAAGTATCATTTCTTGCCCCCCCATGTTTATGCTGTAATGCTGTAGGCTTGGGATCCTTTGTAAATCGCATGAGAACGTTTAGTGGATATTGCGTTATACAGAAACTAAGGATTGTTTATCTATTGAGACGATACATACAGAATGCCTGTGCATTAGGGACGGAACCCATGATAGTGGGAAGACTTGAGAGATACATATTTTATTATTAAAGGTCAAAAACGATGGAAACCTTAAGGATGAGACAAGGGTTATCTTATCTACGGGAATTCCATCAACCTTTGTAGAGTCATCATGACGCTGTCTGCTTCTATCAAAGTGACAAATTAGGGAGCAGGCACTGGTTTAAGATAAATATCTAAACTCACTCAACTCTAGCACCGACTATATCCGTAGTTTACCCGGGGTTACTTTTACCCCATGCCATTTTTTAATTATTTTTTTTTTCTGAGACAAATTATAGGCGTAGTATCAAAGCTAGTGTTTTTTTTTTTTTGTTTTTTTTTGTTTTTGTTTTTTTTTTTGTTTTTTTTTTTACATGCTCACGGTAGTTGAATATAACTATCTATGTACATGTTTATTTTTAATACATTTTTTCAATTTTGAAAAGTACAAAAATCTCTAGGATTGAGTGAGTAAAAAGGTGTGTATCAAATAGCGATAGACAAAACAGAAAGAAAATTACGAGAAAAACCAATAATATATCATCCCCAAAAATAAGGTCGACTTTTTCTGTTTTTACCAGGCACTGTTTTCATAGACACTTTTCATATTATTTAAAGCAAACAGGGCCTGCTCTTTCATGTCTCACTTTGATTCGAGTATAGATAGTATACGCTTGGCTAAGGAGTTCACAACATTGCCATCCGGAAGTATAACGGACCAACTCACAAAACTTTGTTTAACCATGATAGTTTATAGTCAGGTTAATACAGTTTAGTGAGAAGTACTCATAAACGCGGATGGCAAAAAACAATAACAAAGACCTGACTGACGTCAACTTCGAACTATCTATAGCTTAGAAGTGAAATAAAAATTGATGGTAACACGAGTTCCAATAGAGAGAATGAAGATGATGTCACTCAAGCCTTTGTTATTGTATTTTGCCATCCGCGTTTGTGAGCGATGCTCACTAAACTGTATTAACCAGACTATAAAAGTTCATGGTCACACATAGTTTTGTGTGTTGGTCCGTTATACTTCCGGATGGCAATGTTATGAGCTTCTAAGCCAAGTGCATACTATCTATACAAGTGAACGCAGGCTGATTTTTGTTTTCGAATGATTTTCATGTATTTTTTTCTCCATTGTCATATTTTTTTCGGATTTAGCCACGGTGAAAGAAGGCATATTTTATAACTTTTTTTTTTCGGATCGATTATTTTTCTTTCTCCATTGTCACACACTGTTTTCTACACACCCTCTCAGCTTTAGCCTTGGTGAAGACAAAATGATTGTATTTTATCTTTATTTATATATTAATGATTATATCTGATTTAGTATTTTTTCATTTTTTTATGTATTGGACACTGTTTCGCACATAACTATAGATAGAATGAAGTTTACGTCAACCGGGTCTTTGTTATTGTTGTTTGCCATCCAGATTTATGAGTAATTCTTACTAAACTGTATAGATAGAACGAAGATGACGTCACTCCAGCCTTTGTTATTGTTTTTGCCATCCGCGTTTGTGAGTTGTTCTCACTAAACTGTATTAACCACACTATAAAAGTTCATGGTTACACAGATTTTGTGTGTTGGTCCGTTATACTTCCGGATGGCAATGTTATGAGCTTCTAAGCCTAGCGCACACTATCTATAAACCAGACGATAGATAGAATGCGCTTGTCCAAGGAGTTCACAACATTGCCATCCGGAAGTATAACGGACCAACACACAAACTCTGTGTAACCATGAACGTTTATAGTCAGGTTAATACAGTTTAGTGAGAACAACTCACAAACGCGGATGGCAAAAACAATAACAAAGGCCTGAGTGACGTCATCTTCGAACTATCTATAAACGTTCAAGGTTACATATTGTTTTTGTGTTGGTCCGTTATACTTCCGGATGGCAATGTTGTGAGATTTTTAGACAAGCGCTTACTATCTATTCAGATTAATTATCCCCGATGGAACAAGCTGATTTTCCCTCTAATTTCCTTCTCTTTCATTTGCCGGGAACTGTTTCATACACACCCGTTAAGACGACATCTGTAGGGTTTTCTTTACAAAAAAAAAAAAGCGACACATCGCCTCTAAACGGTACTTTGCCGACATGATTTAAATACTGAAAATTGAATTTATAGCAAAATTATTGGACTTGACCGACGTGTACTTTATTTGTAGGTCTGATAACCCAAATTGTTATGGTCTCCTTGTGGAAATGGAAATACTTTACAAGGACTCAAAATATTCCCCGTTACAACCATTTTAAAACGAGCCCATTATTAATAGGATTCAATTGCCTGATGTCACGTCCGCCCATCAACAAGGAGCTTGGTTCTAAACAAAGAAAATCGGTTCTTTATATTCTTTATGCTTGGATAGAATTGTTTCACATGTCATGTGATCAGAATGTATAAAAGTCAAAAGATGATCAGATTTATATATTTTTCTTCTCTGGATAGACTTTTATGCTCGTCGGAGAAGTATTTCATCAGGACGTCCGCCATTGTTCCGGTAGTTTAGAACCAGATACTAAGCTATTATGCGTCATTACGAGGAAAGTGACGTCACGACTGTTGAACCGTAGCCATCGTTATGTTATAGATAGTATGCGCTTGGCTAAGAAGTTCATAGCATTGCTATGCGGAAGTATAACAGACCAACACACAAAACTGTGTGTATCCATGAACGTTTATAGTCGGGTTAATACAGTTCAGTGAGCATTACTCATAAACGCGGATGGCAAAAAACAATAACAAAGACGTGAATGACGTCATCTTCGAACTATCTATAGCCTGACACTGAAATCCAAAAGGACTGGCAGTTTGACGTCATTATTTGGTTTTGCACCGCCGAGTGAGTTGTCGTTAGTAGGTGCTCATGGAAACAAGTTATTTCATTGGTTGAACTATTGAATACAACTCACGATTTGTTTTCTTTTGTGGCAAAAGACTGGCATGTTGACGTCAATTTTTGGTCAGTGTCAGGCTATAACTTTACGAAGGCCACGGTTGATTAATAGGATTCAACAGTTGTAACGTCACTTCCTTCCTAATGACGCATGGTAACTTAGTAACACTGGCTCTAAACTATCAGAACAATGGCGGAGGCCCTTATGAAATATTTCTCCGACGAGCATAAAAGTGTATCCAGAGGAGAAAAACATTATAAATATGATCTTGTTATGACTTTTATACATTCTGATCACAAAACATATGAAAGGTTCTCGCCAGCTTGAAGAATAAAAAGTAATGATTTTCTTTGTTTAGAACCAAGATGGCCGCCGTTGCCGGGCGGCGTGACATCAGACTACTGAATCCAATTGATATGTGACATTGTTGAGGTAATTTAATATGATTTGTAAACATACAATTCAAAATCTAAAGTAACAATTTTATTTAATTCATTGTTTTAACTTTATAATAATATTTGCTTTTCTGTATTTATCTCCATAGTCGTAGTCTTTGTAAACTCAGCCTGATAATGACCAAAAAAAACTTACATCAAACTACAAGGCTATACCACCAAAAGAATGCAAATCTTGAGTTGTATTCAATAGTTCAACCAATGGGATCATAATTTGTTTCATTGAGCATTGCTGCTGACAACTCACTATGTGATGCACTTACCTAAAAATGACGTCAAATTGCAAGTCCTAGTGTGCAGGTTATAGATAGTTCGAAGATGACGTCACTCATTTCTTTGTTATTGTTTTTTGCCATCCGCGTTTATGAGTAATGCTCACTGAACTGTATTAACCTGACTATAAACGTTTATGGATACACACAGTTTTGTGTGTTGGTCCGTTATACTTCCGGATGGCAATGTTATGAGCTTCTTAGCCAAGCGCATACTATCTATAGATTGAATGCGCTTGGCCAAGGAGTTCACAAACATTGCCATCCGGAAGTATAACGGACCAACACACAAACTCTGTGTAACTATGAACTTTTATAGTCTGGTTAATACAGTTTAGTGAGAACAACTCCCAAACGCGGATGGCAAAAACAATAACAAAGGCCTGAGTGACGTCATCTTCGAACTATCTATAGATAGAATAAAGTTGACGTTGTTATTGTTTTTTGCCATACGATATAGTGCAGCCAGTCATAATACCGATTTGATACGATACGTCATAAATATGAGAATTAAATTAAAAGGAGTGGACGCAATAATTATAGTAACCATTTCATACCCAGCGTTTCGAAACGGTATTATTTCGGGGTTATTTAAATACGGATGATTGCATTCATAGCTGAAAACGAAACGTATGTTACGTATATCTGTTATATTGAGAAGCATTGAATATAGTTTCTCAAATAAAATAATTTAAAACCCCAAAATTTGGCATGTCTGATTGTTATTTCTGTAAAGTTCGTTTTCGACATGTTCATCTTTCCGACAAAATGTCATATTCATGAGATAGGTCACCGTTGGGATAACACTTGAAGGAACGAAACGATAGTTATTTTTAAAAAGGGAGGGGGGGGGGGGGGGGGGGCAGAAGAAAATTACGCCCTTATTCGTGGCATTATGAGATGTCGTCGTCTGGGCTTTCAGTAAAGGAATATAGATGATCCATTAAAAACGTCTGATGTCAACAAGAAACACCCGTGTTGTCCAAAGTCAGAAAACTGGGGGTTAATCAGTTAACTTCAGTTACTCTGGAAAACCTCGTATTTAGATATTTGGCCAGAAAAATCGTCCTTCAAATATCGATCGATTAAAAAATCCTCATCTTGGCAAAACCTATCAAAACATGGGACTTAGCGAAGTGTCATACGACTAAACAACATGGCCAAACAAAAATCTATTATATATATTTTTTTCCAAAATGAACAGAACGTGTAATGGTTGTTTAAGATAAGCACCGTACACATGCTTGCCAAGACGTCGTATATGTATAAAAAAACACAGGGGTCGCAACAAGTTTCTAGGCACTACTCATTTTACACATGTGTACGATGAGAAAATGTGAGTATAGAGCCTTTTCCGAGGCTCAACTATACGCCACTCACCAGAGCGGGACTCGAACCCTGCTCCTTCCGGTCCACAAAGCCGCACAGTGAACAATTATATAAATTATTTTTTTTTCTCAAATAAACAGAACGTGTTCTGGCTGTTGGAGATGGGCATCACAGACAATCTTGCAAGGACGGATGGGTTAACATACACAGGGGCTGCTACAAGTTTCTCGGCACTTCTAGAGGAACTCGCAACTCTTGGCCTAAAGCTAATGAAACATGTAGAGATATGGATGGGTATCTCACCGTACTGCAGAGTAAAAATGAAAAGGTAACCAAAATCAAGTGTCTGGCCGTTTTCATTTGTCTTCATCATCATAATCGTCGTCGTCATCGTCATCATCATCATCATCATCATCATCATCATCATCATCATCATCATCATCATCATTATCACCATCGTCGTCGTCGTCGTCGTCGTCGTCTCGTAATCATCACCTTCATCATCATCATCATCATCATCATCATCATCATCATCATCATCATCATCATCATCTTCTTCTTCTTCTTCTTCTTCTTCTTCTTCTTCTTCTTCTTCTTCTATTATTATTATTATTATTATTATTATTATTATTATTATTATTATTATTTATTATTATTATTATTATATATTTATTTATTATTATTATTATTATTATTATTATTATTATTATTATTATTATTATTATTATTATTATTATTATTATATTATTATTATATTATTATTATTATTATTATTATTATTATTATTATTATTATTATTATTATTATTATTATTATTATTATTAATATATTATTTTATTATTATTATTATTATTATTATTATTATTATTATTATTATTATTATTATTATTATTATTATTATTATTATTATTATTATTATTATTATTATTATTTATTATTATTTTTATTCTATTATTAATTTTCTTCTTCTTCTTCTTCTTCTTCTTCTTCTTCTTCTTCTTCCTTCTCTTCTCTTCTCTTCGTCTCTCATTTTTCTTCTCTCTCCTCTCCTTCTCTCCTCTCTCTCTTCTCTTCTTCTTCTTCTTCTTCTTCTTCTTCTTCTTCTTCTTCTTCTTCTTCTTCTTCTTCTTCTTCTTCTTCTTCTTCTTCTTCTTCTTCTTCTTCTTCTTCTTCTTCGTGATTATAATCACCGCTTAATGACTTGTCAACCATTCCATTACAGCCGCTTATTATGTTTTTGAATTTTAGGAAGCCTTGGAAATATATATGGCAAAGAATTTTCCGCCACGGAATAAATGGTGGGTAAACCTTGTGAAGGAAGATATTGAGTGGAAATGGGGAGACAACTCGCCTGTTAGGGAAACTCTTTTGTAAGTTACTCAATATGTCCTTTGATAAGGTTATAATATAATATAATGTAATATTATATGAAATGGGATTTGAATGGGGTGTGTGATGCAGTTGCAGACATATGAAATTGACCAATTTTATATTATCAAAATGGGGATCAAACCCCCTATCTTCTGTTTATCGGACTGAATAACTACCAATACGTAATCGTATCTTGGTGATTTGTTTATGTGGAAAATAAAAACATCTGTGCACTTTATTTTTGAACTGATGAAGACAAATAATATAGCGTACCAAAAGAGTGTGAACATCTATCAGCATCTCAAAGTTGGTTTATGTGTGGCAGTAGCAGTAATGTGAGGAGAAATAGAAAAACATGAAGAAAAGAAGGTATTATTATTATTATTATTATTATTATTATTATTATTATTATTATTATTATTATTATTATTATTATTATTATTATTATTATTATCAGCAGCAGCAGCAGCAGTAGTAGTAGTAGTATCAGTAGTAGTAGTATTAGTAGTAGTAGTAGTAGTAGAGTAGTAGTAGTAGAGTAGTAGTAGTAGTTAGTAGTAGTAGTAGTAGTAGTAGTAGTTAGTGAGTAGTATGTAGTAGAGAAGTGAGTAGTTTAGTAGTGGTAGTAGTAGAAGTAGTAGTTGTTTGTAGTTGTAGTAGTAGTAGTAGATAGTATAGTAGTGTAGTATAGTAGTAGTAGTAGTAGTTAGTAGTAGTAGTAGTAGTAGTAGTAGTAGTAGTAGTAGTAGTAGTAGTAGTATAGTAGGTAGGTAGGAGGAGGAGGGAGGAGGAGGAGGAGGAGGAGGAGGAGGAGGAGGAGGAGGAAGAGGAGGAGGAGGAGGAAGAGGAGGTGAAGAAGAAGAAGGAAAACAATAACTTTAGTGCTGCTCGATGTAAAATTGTTTTGTGAATCTTACATTGCCAATCTCCTCTAGGCCGTGGAAAAGTACCAGCATCAGAGATCGAGCCAACTACCTGTGTGGTGCCGTCTATGTGGACAAGAAGCATAGAGATAGCTTAATGTTGACCAATGACAGATGTAGAAAGGCACAAGGATTCATCTGTGAATATCACGAGAGTGAGAGGTTTTTTTCATAAATGTCAAAAAAAAAACCAAAAAAAAAACATATCATATTATAATTCTCTACCCTCTTTCTTCAACAAACCGCTTATGACGAGGTGAGTTCCAAAACTTGCCAAGTCACATCCAGGCAGAAAATAAGTTAACATCTCAAGCAATATATTGGACACCTCAGAATGATCAGAGAAAATTTGAAGTTTCGAAACACCCTATGAGGCAAACGAGATTAATATTTTCTTCTTTAAGTCAACAAGTGAAGGACAAAATAATTTCTATTTTCTCCAAATGATAAAAATGCGACTTCGCAAGTTTTGAAAGTCGAAAAGTTCACATTTGCTAAGGAAAGACTATTTTATATTTAGCCCAATATCCACTAAATTTCCTCAAAGCGATGGCTTTACGAGAGGTCCCGAGCCAACAAAGGGCTTTTGGGGAGGTATTACAATTTCAATGTATTTTTTCTTTTATTGATCAGCTAATCGTTTCATGCCTGTATCCATGAGAGAAAGTAAATAAAGAGCCCGATCCAAGGACTCGACGCCTAAATAATTTTTATATTATACGAGGGCTCTTTCATAATTAACCGAAAAATCCGCGTTTTTTATGCTATCAACAAAATTCTTGCACGTGTTCATACCTTGACTCGTCCTTCATTTCTCTACGTAACAGCCAAGTCTGTCGACACACTTCTGCCAACGCCGCACCATGGAATAGATACCCTCTCGGAAGAAATTTCCGTCAAGGTTTTGTAGCCATTTCCGCACATGGTCAACAAGATCTTCATCGACATCAAAGCGCTTTCCTGCCAGCTCACGTTTCAGTGGCCCAAAGAGGTGATAATCAGATGGTGCGAGGTCTGGACTGTGTGGTGGGTGTGGCAAAATCTCCCATCCATATTTCTTTAGCCAACCTTGCGTCACTCGTGCTGTGTGGGGTGTAGCGTTGTCGTGTTGCAAAATGACCCCGTTGGTCAACTGCCCTGGGCGCTTTCTGCGAATGGCCTCCCTAAGCTTGTCAAGAGTTTGGCAGTACCTTGCAGCATTGATTGATTCTCCAGGTTGTAAGGTTTCGAACAGAATAACACCACGACTGTCCCAGAAAACAGTTCCCATTATTTTCTTTGCTGACCGCATGACTTTGGATTTCTTCGCGACAGGTGAGGATGGATGTTTCCATGTCATCGAATCTTGCTTTGTTTCTGGGGTGCAACGGTGCAACCAAGTCTCATCACCGGTGACTATGCTGTCAAGAAAAGTCACATCGTACCCTAGAAAGTCTCCGCCGGCGTTGGCAGTATGCCCGTGAACCCTGCGTGAGCTCTTGCTTCTTCTCAAAAGTTCCCTGCAGATGTCCAATCTTTGTTCTTTATGATTGTCTGTCAATTGCTTAGGAACCCATCTTGCGCTGACTTTTCTGTAGCCAAGTTCATCAAATACAATTCTATGGGCAGAAGTTTCCGAAATTTCAAGACTGCTTGCGATTTCATGAAGTTTCAACCTCGTGTCTTGACGAAAAAGCTCATCAACTCGCTTCACATTGTCTTCTGACGTCGCAGTAATCGAACGCCCTCTCCCTTCCCTGTCTGTCAAGTCGGAATGGCCGGCTTCAAACAAATTACACCAGTGATAGACTTGTGTACGGCTTATAACATGCTCACCATATACACTCTGAAGTTCTTTATGAATTTCGGTAGGATTCAGACTTTTGGCGTTCAAAAAACGTATGACAGCTCTGATTTCCTCCTTTTACCAAGTTTCAAGGTGGGCCGCCATCTTTAAAATCGTCTAGAAATTCATTGTGCAAAATGATGCACTTCATAATTTCTGGGAATATCCGTAAGGAAATAAGGAATATCGTGTCGTTTACAGAATGTAAAAAATCTCCACTGGTTGCTGAGCAAAAGGCATTTTTCGGTAATAGATATTTTACATTAGATATATTATAATTGTATTTACGGAATGATTAATTCATGTAAAAAGTAGTAAGTAGTCCTCCAGAGCCTTTAGTTTAGCTCTAGAATACCGGAGTTTATCCTGGTTTCTGTAGCGTGGAATGGACGCAATTGCTTGCTATCCTTTGGATAGGGCGCTAGTCTATCGCAAAATGCTTTCCGCCAGACCCAGCTACCCAATCACTGCTGGGTGGAGTCGTGGTGGTGGTGATGGTGAGGGGGGGGGGGGCAGAAATTTCACGTGAGATCGATCTCGGTCATTGCTTGACCCACTGAGCTATCCCCACCCGCCATCCGCCTTTCGTGTAAGTGGATATTTCAAAATTTCGTTTATTTTCTGGCTTCTTTTGCAGTCAACGCAAGATCCTCGACTCTCTCGGTTATAGAAACACATACACTTGGTAGTACCTCAGAACAGGGCGAAAGTACTCAGCCATCACCCACAGGAAGAAAAATTGAACTGGTCAGCCAATCAAGTCCAAGGAAAACATCACCTTCCACGCCTTTTACTTTCCCTTCAAAATCAAAGAAGACATCCGGGCAAGTTGCCTCTGTCTCCACGGAGAAAACAAACATTCAAGAATCTACCACTCGAGTCAGAAGATTCACCACGGGCGTATCTACCTCCCCTTTGATTACATCATCAGCGGATGATTCTGGGCCAGATAATGAAATTGAAACGGAAACGGAAACCGAAACGGATTTACAAGAACAAACAACTCATCATGTTTTGACGTTGACACCTTTCACAGCTGGTGCGAAAGGGCCGATAACTCGTCTGACATCTTGGGCTTTCAATCCATCGATGATGACCACTGATGCTAACGACGATGAGAATGACGATAATGGCGATGGTGGAATGACGATAGAGGAGATTATTCATGGTACCGCCAAAGACCGCAATAATGCAAGAGAGCGTTTTAACGAAAAGGGATACAGACGACCCAGGTAATACTTACATTGGCGTTCTATCTAAAATTTTGACCAGAAATCTCGTCCTCCAAATATCGATCGAATAAAACGACCCTCATCTTATATATAAATCTCTCAAAACAGGTTTGAGAGATTTTGACACGATGAGGGTCATTTTAACCCCTTCCTTACCACCCACAGGAAAATCGTCACATTTGTTACGATGCAGCCAACATTTTTGTCATTCTAATTTCATTTGTACATCATAATATTTGAACAAAAATGTTTGCCATAGTTAAAGTATATTAACACTGTACTGTGATGAAGAGCTCGTTAAGCAAAAAAATAGAAAAATATGTATGGCAAGATTTTGGGTTTGAGTGAA
The DNA here is from genome assembly GCF_034508935.2 of Berghia stephanieae. Classification (NCBI taxonomy): domain Eukaryota; kingdom Metazoa; phylum Mollusca; class Gastropoda; order Nudibranchia; family Aeolidiidae; genus Berghia; species Berghia stephanieae. Next base: position 129,032,280 of record NC_088360.1, on the reverse strand, counting down.
ATAAAACTGTTTTTTTGTATAGGTTGGGTGTGAAGTTTTGGGGAAAATCCGGAAAATGGCCGGTAAGGAGATAGTTAATCTACAGATGTTTTATTTGGAATGCTAGTTTACTTGTCAAAGTCCCAGGGTTGAGATTTTCACAAGATGAGAGTCATATTAATCGATCGATATTTAATAACAACTTTTCTGATCCACATTTTTAAAACGTTGTTTTTTTCTGAGAGCTGTAGGTCAGTTCTTATCTCGAACTGTAACTCAAATATCAACATGGATGTTTTAGAGATATTCACTTCATTATCACAAGATTATCCAACTATTGTATACATAAATATGAATATCTTAAATACAGCCCGATCAATCAAAATAGTATGTTTATCAAGGGGTCTTTTGGATAGCTTAGTATCATTTTGACTGGTGTCTCATTAAAGAAAATAAGTTTCTCTTCTCAAACTTCAATACAAAATTGTTTCCTAATTCATAACAATTCGACTTTTAAAATCAGTGGGTTTTTTTTTCATCTATTTCACCCCAACGTAATAACGCTTTGAGGCAGTGGGTGTTATTATTATTATATATATATATATATATATATATATATATATATATATATATATATATATATATATATATATATATATATGTTCCTTTTACAGTCCACGTCCAAACAGACCCAAGCCCAACAATAATCCGAGAAAAAAGACATTTGCCCCACAAAGCTTTGAATTCTGGGTAAAGGCGATGGAGAAATACGAAGGATGCTACATTCCTGGGATGAGAGGCACCGTGCGCCAGATGGTGATGAATGCCAGACACCTGTACACGGACGATGCTGACCACTGCCCTCAGATAACGGCCTCGCGACTAACGTTTCCCAGAACGGAGGCAGGAGAGACGGCAGTTGTACAGTGTCGTAGAGGAACTGGTAAGTGTGTTGACTTTAAAGATAACAGCCATGCGTTTGTTAGCAAATTCAGTCCCTTGATTGGTGGACAAAGAATAATAGGATTCAATAGCCTGATGTCACATCCGCCCATCAACGAGTAGTTTGGTTCTAAACAAAGAAAATCCGTACTTTTTATTCTTTACGCTGGCTTGAACTTTTTCACATGTCATGTGATCAGAATGTATAAAAGTCAAAATATGATCAGATTTATAATGTTTTTCTCCTCTGGATACATTTTTATGCTCGTTGGAGCAGTATTTCATAAGGGCGTACGCCATTGTTCCTATAGTTTAGAACCAGTTGCTAAGTTACTATGCGTCATTACGAGATGACGTCACGACTGTTGAAGCGCATTATCATTCTCGATGATTCCATGCAAGTTATCCCCATGATAGTGTTCGCTTTGATGAACATAATTAAGGGACAGAATCAGTCACAATCGCATTCCGCAAATTGGATGAATAAATCTGACATCAGTTTGATCTTACTCATTGTTTTTAGACATCTAGTTGGGTAATTAGGTCTCACTAAAGCCCCCCTAGCACATTACACATTAAAACTTATACATCATTTTACTGAAGGTGATAGTCATCTGGCGCGCAGAACAGGTGAGTATTTTACCTAAAAGCATATAGTATCAACAGGGATAATCGGTAGGCATGTCATTTGTGGCCAATCGTCCCAAGACGGTATTATATCTGGATGGAAATTGAATTTAAAGCCAACATCGTTTTAATCATAAAATTATAACACTTCCAACTTTACAAAATTGCACTCGTTGTTTTTAATAAAGCAAATATTAATCTCACAAAAATGTCATAATCTCGACTTAAAAATTCCATTTTTCTGTTTTCTTTACATGCCGACATATTGTTGTTTTGGGGCCGTGCGTCACATTTTCGTTCGTGAGTCCTAATCTAAATACCATGCTTTTGAATATGTTTTGTTGTTGTTGTTGTTGTTCATGATGTTGTTGTTGTTGTTATTGTTGTTTTTGTTGTTGTTGTTGTTGTTGTTGTTGTTCATGTTGTTGTTGTTGTTGTTTAAGGAAACGTGGAAAGGAGAGGGGGGTGGGGTAGAAAAACGATACGAAGCTAAGGGGAAAAATGAATTCAAATAAAAACACGAAAGAGTAAATTATAATGATGCATTCATCTCATTCTCATGTATAATTTTATTTGAGAAAGTAAATATTTTCTTTTTCTATTATTCCAGGGTATGCAACACTTCACTGTGGTGACGACACCGTTTGTTGGGAAGATCAACCTGACCTTTCTGGATGTGCTTCGCCCAAGTTCAAGGCCTTATTAAAGAAGGTAGGAGCACACTATAATTAGAACTGACAGCCTCTGTCGTTAGAAATCTTTAAAAGCAACGTAGAAATTATTTAATATCTGATGTTAGTTTCACTGCTGGTAATTAGAGGTGGAGGTTGTGGAGAGGAACTGAGGTGCTGACATCCTTTGTCGCGTTATGACTTACCATCTCGAAATGATCAGGATCACCACATGAAATTTGTTATTAATGTAAAACATTAAGAGTAACAACAATATCTTCGAAAGCCATAGTAAATCGCTTTTAACGTATATGTAACCAACGGTATCAGAACGCTATTTATTGGCTGAGTGAAAACTACCCTAAAAATTGATTTTGTATTGTCGTAATCAATTTAATCACAAAATTTTACAAGTTATTCTAAAGTTAAAATGCTAAGATATATGAGTTTCTAGTCTTTGTGTTTTCATAACAACATCTATTGTCAGCTATAAAACATATAAACCTATGAAACCACACCGCTATTTTGAGGCAACATTAATAAATTTTATTTTTTGTAAATTTAAGATTAAAGAGGAACAAATAGAAACCATTTTCGAACCAGACTCAGAGGAGGAGGAAGCGGAAGTAGAGGAACAAACTTTTAACATGACATCACAACTGGTGGCCATGACGGAGGATGACGACATTTCCGTGGAAGACATCTTGGTGACATCAGAGGTTCTCACGGCCTTCACTCATTCCTCTGAGGATAGGAAGGTCAAGGTCAAAGATAAGAAAGCTGTGAAGAGAATCGTTGGCGTAAGTATCGAACTGTTGTTTGTTATTATGGTTTGTTTGTTTGTTGTTTGTTGAAGTTAGTGAAATGATAATACCGTTATATACTGCCGTATTCTGCAGATCTGATGAAACACATTATTTTTTCAATACTGGTGAGACAGTAAAGTTTATACATAGATTGAATAGAATATTCCTCCACTCTGATGATCCCAGATTTCTATAATATTTTCATTTTTTCTCCTGGTTTTATTTTCTGTTACAAAGAATCACTTATATATAAATTGTAAAGAGTTCTTGTTGATTCAGAACAGCGACAGTTTTCTGATATCGTTCAAACTTTATTACTAGCTGCTGATTAATATTTTTTGATTTGACGAAGAAAGGGATTGGTCTCAAGCCGATAACTTTTGTGTTTTGTGTTGCGGTGCCAGACAGAGCAAGGAAAAAAATACAAGTAAAATATCATCCCAAAAAATCAGTCTTCCTCTTCTCCAGTCGAATTATTGGGATGTTTTTCTTGTATTTTTCTTTCTTGCTCTTTCAGGCATTGTTTCATTCACACTTGTTCATATCTTTATCTACAGAGGTATCTACTCTCTACTTTCTGTTTTTGTGTTGAAGCTTTGTATGTATCCGAGGCCGATTCCTTTTTTTTCCAGAACGTGATCAGGGCAGGTAACAATTTATTGTCAAAGAAAAAGAAGAAATTGTGGAGGAAAATGCGGAGCGGAGATAAAATTCGGTCGGCGTCAAGTTTGATGGTTGCCATGGAAACCACGACTTTATCAATGGCGGACAACATTGAAGAACCGGCTGTCATCAAACAGGTTGAGGAAAACATCGGTAAAGTCTAATGTTCTTTATTTTAACAATCTTTCTTTGTTTATTTCTCATATATCTTAAATAGCAGCACAAGCAGCCTGTCACTGATTTATTGTATCAACATGTTATAAACTCGAGTATTTATGTAGAGCAATTTCCACAAACGTGCTCAAAGAGCTTTACAATGGGCTCCCAGTCAACAGCAACCCTTAACACGTAGGTCGACTCATGACGCCTGCAAAAGTGATATTACAACTTTTTTTTCCGATAGACAACGCTGTGAATGGCCAGATACTTCTTTTACACATGAATACGGTGACAGAATGTGAACGAAGAGCCGTTTTCAAAGATTCAACTTTGCGCTGCTCAGAGCAGGATTCTAAAGGTCCGAAGGCGAGTGTCACACAGCAAGGCAACAAAGTCGCAAATTTAAACTAAAGATGACAAGGCGAGTCAGTCCAAATGTAAAGATAATATAGAAGGCAAATGTGACCCATCCCGTCACCCAGGTATTATGCCTGACTGAAGCAGATTCCAAATAATTGACGTTGAAGTTAAGATGATCAGAATTATGACAATTTGTGTTTACACACTTTATGAAACTATGTTTATTCTTCTTAACACACATAAACGTAACCCAAGTTTCATATTTTGGCTATGTATTTATTTTACTAATTTGTTTACACATGTCAAATCAGTTTGGTCTCGGGTTCAATTCCCATCAACACAAACAGTTTTTAAAATTCTCTATCGTCTTCTGATATTATGTCTCTATTCACTTCATTTTCTGTTTCCTAAATATCTCCCCCACTTATTTTTGACGACAGAGGTTGAGATCCAGGTGGTAGATGTGGAAAAGATGGAAGAGGAAGATGAGGACGAAATTGTCTACGATTCGGAGCAGTCTGAAAACACGTTTTCGATTCCCTTGGAAAACTTGAAGGGCTCTAGTCACGGTGGTGAGTAGAAAGGATAACTATCTAGTTTTAGTGTTCAGTTTGGAGGTTGTTGTATTTAGCACTAGATAGGCGGTCATTGAAAAGATTGTTTCTGTAACGTGCCCAAATCAAAGTCTGAAAATGACTGACGACAGTGATGATACTAATGATGTGGAAAGTCTAATTGATATAGCCCCAGATTTGAGAGTTTTTGATTGGATAATATCATTTTAATCGATCGATAATTGAAGGACGACCGACTGCGCTGGCCAAAATTGGAAAAAATGTGCTTTTTTCCTCGCACGCACTGTAGAAGACGGTAGGGGCTGCCTGAAGCCGGTGATCGTGAAACAAGTTATTTTGCATTTTATTTTATTTGTTTTCCAGGTTAATTTGTGTATTGTTATGCTGACGAAGGGTTTGTACTTGACGTCCATTGTCTGTTTTGTTCCCATACGAAGCCTCTCGATTTTCACTCTTTCGTTAGTAATGTCACTGTTAGATCTAGTTACTCTACACTTGTAACTCGCATTAACATTTTCATGAATTATTTCCGGTGAAATGATAAATAAGATAAAATAAGACAAATTCCCTTTATCCCCCTGTGAATAATTTGTTTTCCGGGTTTGTTCCAAGGGACGACTAGAACAACCCAGCCAGGGCGTGGTGACTTGCTCATGGGAGTCGAACTCGGTATCTTCTGGATACGAAGCAAAGACCATACTGCTGTGCCATGCTGCCCATTTTTATTTTGTTATTTTGTATTTTGTATGTTTTCTTCTTTATTTCTAGGCAAATTGGATAAGGTCGTGTTCATCACCCATTACTCTATGGCCGAATTCCTGGATGGAGGAGATGATGATGATGATGATGACAATGAGGATGGCGATGACGCTGATGTATCCGACGACTCGAATAAGGACGAATCAGGAGGGAGTTTGGATAACCAAAACACCTTAACGGAAAGCAAATATACACCTGACGAAAAGGGAACTGCGAAGGTGGAAGAGAATGTAGAAGAGGAAGAGGAAGAGGAAGAAGAGGAGCCAGTCCCTCAGATTGCCAGTTATATTCTGAGTGCGTCTATTGGGGGAGGGGAAGGACACAAGATGAAGCTGCAGAAGCCAGTGACCTTCACGATGAAACACACTGTGGTGAGTATATGTATGTGATGTGGTATTCTGAAAAGGGTGTGTATGAAAGAGTGCAAGAGATATCAGAGAGAGAAAAAATACACGAATAGAGATAGCAGAGAGAAAAAAATACATGAATAGATAGATCATCCCGTCAATCTGCCTGTCTATACTTTGGATCGAACCTCCTGAAAACCGCTCAGAGGTGCTGCTACCATTTCACCAGAAAGGATACCCGATATTTATGACAACTTATTGCTTATATTCTTCAAAAGAATACGGCTCTGTGAACCCGTGTATGCATCTCAATGAATAAACATTGAACATGAGGGGAATATTTGGGATAGCTTTTTTTTGGTATTTACTTTCTGTTTTATCTGACACTGTTTCGAACACACCTTTTCAGGTTTTA
>NC_088360.1:128998477-129018477 GCF_034508935.2 Berghia stephanieae | reverse complement strand
TCGTTTTACGTGTTGCGTGTCGCTATTGGTCAGGGACTCTTTTTAAAGCGCTTTGAGCACGTTTATTTGATTTTGCGCTATATAAAAGCTCAAGTTAAAAAAAAAATATAATACACAGCCTAGTAACTAGCCAACCATAACGAGAGATAGTACGTGATATTCTGTCCAGTATTAAAAGATAAATTTGTTTCGTTACTGCCCACCCGCACGCTTCTTTCCACCCACCTCTTGAACACTTAAGTACTATCTTTAAAGTTTACGTATATCTGTCCATTCGTGAACGGTTTACGATAACAAAGTATCATTTCCCAGCTAGTTTGGCAGCTGTGGCCAGCTTTAGAGTTATAGGGAAATTAATTCTCATTATTTACACGATTGTTTACATTCAGAACACATTTCCTGACTTGGTTGGGGCTTGGGTTATATAAACAGAATAATACCACATGGAGATGTTCAACGGCCGTCTTTTTGGTGTGCAAAACTAAAGATCATAAATTCCTCTTTAAGTCAAGATAATTGTTGTGTTAAAGTTGTGTGCCATGCCCTTACAGAGAGCACGTCAACATAGCATTGCGCATGCGTCTCTCTTATCAACTGAGGAAATCTATCGTTTGGGTAGTGAGATATTACTAATACTTTTGAGAAATCACTTTTCGAAATTTTATTATATTATACATACTTTTATAAAATATGAAAATATAACCAGTAAACTTATTTTGATGAAAAGTTCACAGTGATGTATTGCAAAGAATGAAAAAAAAAAAAAAAATAAGGAATACACCCAAGATTTAGATTACCCGCCGTAAAGTCAGTGACTTCACGGTTCGACATCTCAGACTAAATGATCGCTGAGAAACGATTTACCTGGTGTATCATTGTGAACTGTTTCATCAAAATAAGTTTATTGATTCTATTTTATTGTATAAAAGTATGTACATAATAACATTTTAACAAAACGATAGATTTCCTTAGTTGATAAGAGAGACGCATGCACAATGCTATGTTGACGTTCTCTCTGTAAGGGCATGTTGTGTAAGTGCGATAAACTGCTTCTTTTCATTTTTTATAATGCCCGCGCTCTTAAGTGCACATTGTGTTTTTATAACAAAATTGAGAGTTCAATACAGCAAATAATGCTAAATGTGCATCTTGTGTTTTATGTCTATCGTTGTGTTACAGGCTTGGTAAAAATATATGGTTGTAATCACACCGTAGATGTAATAAAATGCAAATTGGGTATTATTTTGTTTTAATGAACTCTGTATTTTAGCGTAACCGTGCATCGAGCACATTCGAGCATGGTACGAAAGGGAAGAGGGAATTTATCGCACTGACACAATATTAACATCACAACTTGAGCTTTGAGCTTTGACCCTCTGGTCATAAAAATATTCGGGTATGTAAAAGCTTATAACGCACAGGCACAACGATCTTAACTTAAAGAGGAATATATTTTCTTCAGTTTTGCGCGCAAGAAAAGGTTGTTGAACATCGTGTTATATATAGAAGGAACGAAGCTGACGTCACTCAGCTCTTTGTTGGTTGGGTGATTAGTTCTCACTAAATTTTGCCAGACTAATAATGTTTAATGTTGCACATGACTTTGTTTGTTGGTAGGTTTAATCTGGCGGACATAATGTGTGTGTCCTGTATTTCACTTAAACAGATTCTATTATCCAGGTTAACATACCACATGTGTGTATGGTCCGGGTTGTTTAACGCGTTATACTGTCAGAGTTGAAATGTTAAGCAGGTTAATTTTGTTACCAGCCATGACTTGAGATTATTTGAAATCTTATGTAAACAAAAATACATTATACCATGATGTGTTTGACCTCATTACACCGGACCTTGTTTTGAAATTATGAATTCATAATGAAACAAGAGTTACTTTCTTTTTTTTTTTTAAATATAAGCACTAATGGAGCGCCCCCAAAATTTTAGGGTACATAAAGGCTTAAAACGCACATTTAACTATTATACTATCTTGGGGATTAAGTTAAACCCAGAAGAATCTTTTGAACCACCAACGGCCACAATCGGTCCAGTAATAAAGTCTGCGGGGACGCGAATAATAGGTCAGTTGTTTTGGTTTTTAATAATACAATTTATAATATTTATCACGGTGCCGGGTCTAAAATTCATCTCTTAATTCCTACAGTTATAGAAAACATTCTAGACCTATCTAGACCTGAGAGCAGGCACTGGTGTCTGTAGACTTACAAAACACATCATTTGTTTCTTTTTTTTTAACCTCAGGAATGAGAGGCACGCAATGTTTGTCGTCACTTTGCCAGTTTAGGTTTATCTCCATCTTATACACGCGACATTAATTTGTTACATTTTAGGGAGAAAACTCTTTATGTAAATATGCAATCCACATAATATTATTATACCGGCTGGGTACTCATTTAACACATGAGTATTGAGCATTTTCCAAGTGAGACTCGAACTAGGGGCCTACAGATTCAAAGGTGACTTACCATTAAACTTCGAAATAAAATACATTTTAAAAATGGTATTTGTTGTAGTTTGCCTCGTCATTACTCTATGGGCGGCTTGAAAGTAGGGCGTGATAAATGGTTCTTGTAAATGTGATTTCATTGTACTTTATTATTTATGGAAAGGGGTAGAATTCAAAGATTATTTCAAAGCTTTTAACTTGATTCCATTTGTAAAATGTGTGATATTTATTAGAGTTTTAGTTCAAAAACATCAAAGTCACAAATTAGGGAGCAGGCACTGGTGTCTGAGACTTCAATTGACCTAAAATCTGTCTCTTAGGTTGAGGATTTCAATTCAGCGCTACGAACTGACATTTTTGCCAAACCCTAAAATATCAAATATTATCATTCTTTTTGTCAGTGTTGTCTTTGAAGTGCAAGTAAGTGCGCATGAATACAAGCTAACATTTAGCTAGTGTAACGAACGACTGCGCATATCTAAAAACAAAACAAATAACGCGATAAGCAATAGTCCAACATTTCATTTACTGTCCTGTGTGAAATATTGTGACATAAATAAAATCCTGCGACTAACGCATTTTTCTTTCAATTTTATTTTACAATTCACAATAAAAGAAAGACAATATATCTAAAACCGAACGTAAAATCATGTACGGCATTGTAACTAAGAGTACTGAGAGAGCGATTGGCCAGCGAGAATGAAGCCGCGCACGAACCCACTCCTCCTCCTCTTCCTCCTCCTCCTCCTCTTCCTTAAGTATCAAGTCTCATAGTCAAGAGGGGCTAAAATATATAAAGGAAATAAAGCCAAAATCGTTGGTTTGTGTAACAGAAGGCCTTTATTTTTAGATTTTGAGTATGAATGTGGTGTGCAAGTGTTATTATGTCTTGTCTTTAAAAGCGATTTTCCGCGTTTATGAATAATTGACTCTCCTTCCTTCAAATGTGAATGACTTCGGCCATAATCTACTTACAAAATTCAAACTGCATTTTGTCCAGAAATGGTGCCTCTATTCGAGTATGTAATAATATTTGATTCGAATTTTTCTGACATCCGACGAATTCGCCAGAACACCTCACAAATGATTTCATTGGTTGAGCAATTGATTACAACTCACAATTAACTCACAATCGTCTTCTTTTATGACGAATTTCTTTTTTGTTTTGGATAGTATCAGGCTACGTACAGATGGAAGAAATTTACGTGATTTACGCTCTTTGTTATTGTTTTTTAACAGTAAATTTAATTATTTAGTTTCACAAAATTTTACAATTCAGTATATAAACATTTAATGTTAATCATATTTTTTGTTGTTGGCACGCTATATCCGGCGGCTAATATTGTGCATATTTTACGCATATCATCAATAGTATGAGTTTTAAGTTTATTCCAAGGGAAGAAACCCCACAGGATCGAGGAAGTCAGGACGAATGAACGGCATGCCTTTGACATGTCAGTTATCTACCTTAGTTTTTTCTTTATTCATTTTTTGTTATCTTGACGAAGGGGAGAAGGGAGAGTACCATCCCCACCCCTCCTCTCTCTCTTCTCTCTCCTTCTCTCTCTCTCTCTCTCTCTCTCTTCTTCTCTCTCCCTGTGTCTTGTGTGTGTTTGTGTGTGTATGTGTCTTTAAATACAGTTTTGTCTGACACGCTTTATCTCCCTCCTCTTAAAACACTCTCTCTCCATCACACATACGCACACACACACACACACATACACACACATACACACATTTTTTCCTTCCTTCTTTCCTCCCTCTGTCTCCTCTCTCTTTTTGCGAACTTTATCTCTATTTACTATATTTATTTATCTCTGTTCTATTCAATGTCTCGATAAAACTTGTTATTCCGTGCCCCAAACAAAACAATCCATGTGATAATTGCTATAAAACCATATTTACCTAACCTAGCGATGCCCCCCTAAAGAATGTGCAACGATAACGATATTGTGTTATATTTCACACAAGTGTTTTCTACCTGTCTCGTCTTATACCAGCATATTAGGGAATGGCATAGTAAGTAGCGTTTCGTCTCAAGACGGTATCATGTCAGGTCAAAACAGATAAATAAATAAATAGATAATTAATCAAATGGCATAATAAGAGGCTTATCGTCTCAAGACGGTATAATGTCAGGTCAAAACAGATAAATAGATAAATAAATAAATAGATAATTAATCAAATAAATGAAATACATAAAAATAAATACATATATAAAATAATAGATAAATATAAATACATGAAATAGATAAATGAATAAAAGAATAAAATACGAATAAATAAGTAAATAAATAGATAAGTAGATAAATATAAATATATAAAATAGATTTTCAAATAAAAGAAAAATAAATAAATAGATAAGATCCCTCTCTCTATTCACCCTGGAGGGGAAAGTTTGCCTTTAGGGTCTACCAAAGTGAGACGCAGGCGTCAGTTGCAATGCAGTGCCACAAAGTGAGCTATGGTGAGATGATTTGCTCAAGGTCACGCAACGAAGTGGGGAGTTGAACTCGGCATCTTTTGGATATGAAGCAAAGACAATACGCTGAGTTACGTTGATCTGTGAAGCCGAAAAGTGAATCTAAAAATAAAAAAAATAGTAAAAATGAGGTTTTATATAGCGCAACATCCACTAAACGTGCTCAAAGCACTTTACACGGGGTATCTGACCAATAGCAACACGTAACATGTTGAACGAGACGTGATGCCTGTTAGGCGATGTTACTATTATTGACGGCCAGGTACTCATTTTATACCAAAGTATGGTGAGAGATTGTGAGTAAAGAGCCTTTTCCAAGGACTCAACTATGCGCCGAGCGCGGCTTGAACCCAGGACCTTCCGATCCGAAAGCGAGTGTCATACCACAAGACGACATAGCCGCACAAGATAAAGATAAAATGAGCAATATTTTGAAGGTTAAGTCTTTGGAAACAATTTTCAGCCATCAATAAATCACATCAAATTGAGAAGTAGGCAGGGAACAAAAGTGTGATGTCAAAATATCTGGCTCCCATCTCATTGGAAGTGTAATGCCACTCTTCTGGAGTACTGAATACACACCATGTGAAAAGGATCTTCTAGTTCCAGAATGAAACCATCTTATTTTTAAATCTAAATAAATGCTGGTTGTCAATAAAGATTATCTATCCTCGCTCTTTTACGTCCCGTAATCCTTAGAATCTGCCTATACATCCTGCTACTAAAATAGTTATGTCATCTTATCATTCTATATTTAACCTATTCATTGCTAGTAATCCGAAGGACTGGTTACATAACACTTCCAAAGATTTTGGAACCAGAAAGGTAGAAGGTGTGACGTCACGACTTTTCTTGCCTATTAGGGGTCGGTAGGCATATAGGGCTACATCTTTTCCAGATCTTTATCAATAAAACATTATAGATTAGAATGAAATTGATGTCACTCAGCTTTTTGTTATTATTTTTAGCCAGCCATTTTTATGAGTAGTTCTCATTAAATCGTATTAATCAGACTATAAACATTTAAAGTTACACATAGATTTGTGTGTTGTTACGCAATATCTGGGTAGGACTGTTATGAGTTTTTTCAAGTAAACGCATAGCATCAATTTACTGAACTCTCGGTCTCATATATTTGACTCTGAGATCAGTCTACAGAATCTAAACCAACCCGACATAAAACCGTTTTGAGACGGCGGGTCACAGAAATTTGATACCAGTTTATCCACGTATACGTTTGTTTTGTTTTGAGCTTTTGGTGGCGATAATTCTTTTACATTGATTAGAACGCGTGTCTTGTTATCTAAATCAAATTTAGAAGAAAAAAAATGTTTTGGGTAAAAGCTTACAATAACAAATTTACATATCAATTTCTGAATTTGAGAAGTTTGGCTTAGACGGTATAAACAGTATACGTTGTAGAAATATAAACAAACAAAAAGAGTTTTGACACATTCTGTGTTTAAACACTTTTAGAGTGGGCTTTGGTTCTTTTTGGATATAATTTTGTTTAGTGATATGACACTTGCCTCCGGATCGGAAAGTCCTGGTTTCGAGTCCCGCTCTGAGCGGTGCATAGTTGATTCCTTTTAAAAGGCTCTTTTCTCACATTCTTTATCCGTACTCGACTGTGAACTGAGTACATGGCCGGAAACAGCATTGTTTCTGTCTGGAAAAAAATTGTTATTTAGCCTAACAGTTTAAGTATTGCTGTCGGCTAGGGATGCCTTACAAAGCGCTTTGAGCACGTTTAGCGGATATTGCACAATATAAATGTTCATTAACATCATGGCTTATTTCTTCTGGATGTAGCCTCCGCAACTGCCAACCGAAACAAGCTTCTGCCTGCGCCATCCTTCCACATTCAGTCACTGGCTTATTCATCCATGCGCTGATGTCTTGTGACCATCTTCTTCTTGGTCTCCCTCTCCCTCTTTTACCCTCAACAATACCACCTAGAAACATTTTTTTTCAAGGGTGGCATGTCTCTTGGTATTTCCAAAAAGGCACGTTTTAGTTTCTGTATCATCTTGATGGGATATGGCTCCCAAATGTCCAGGACTATTTCACATTTTGGTTAGTTTCCTTTGCTGTCCAGAGAATGCGCAGACATGCTCACGTTTTTATTTTGTCGTATATTCTGTTCTCTTATTTTTGATCTATCGTCTCAATATTCAATTCACTGACGAAATAGTCCCAACTTTTGGGTAACTTCTGTGGTGTAATGGTAGCACAGCATATCTGACCGGTAATCAGGATGTCTGAGTTTCGTTCCCTACTCGGAGCAGGCTGTTTGTTTTGTTGTTGTTTTCTTGGCTTTTTAGACCATAGGAGCAAAATTGGAATCGAGCAAATAATGCTAAGTAAAACCCCCCAAACTGCAGGGAAGGAGAGGAATATAATGGAAGCGAAAACTTATCTTAAACGCTTGGAATTCCAGAACAAAATAAACGAACATGCTGGTGTTAAGGGAATGTATCCAATCCTTTCTAATGCTCAGTCGAGCACTATGCCATTATCTCCCCTTATCGTTGGCAAAGTCGAGACGCCGATTGAAATTAAAGTCACTTTCGTGGTAAACGGTATCTTGGGAGAGTCTTTCCTTGCTAATGTGTTAGTAAGTAAAACATGGTAAAATAATGACGGTACTAAAATATAATGATATAGATGTGACCTTGTCATCGTAAATCATCCCATTGCCGTCAAACACCCGTCGTTACTAAAATACTCAACTGTCAAAACAAATACCCGTGTAGTTCGTAAAATAATTAGATTGGCGCCAACGGCTTTAGAAGGGAAAGAGCCACACCCACACATACCCCCACCCGTTCCTTTACAGTACCTCAGTCCAGTATATTTTAGCGGAAACAACCATTAAGAATCGTTCTTTATTATTTATCAGATTGATCTATTTAAAAGCCAAATACTCCTCATTTGATATATCTAGGCCTACACTTGTATTTTGTGAGGTAATATGTAATTAACTAGTCTTGAAAAAAAAACAAGCTTGATCTTGAGCTTTGAGATTTTATATAGCCCAGTATCCATAGAAACGAGTTCAATGCGCAATTCTTCTGTCTCTGTCTCTGTCTCTCTCTCTCTCTCTCTCTCTCTCTCTCTCTCTCTCTCTCTCTCTCTCTCTCTCTCTCTCTCTCTCTCTCCTCTCTCTCTCTCTCTCTATATATATATATATATATATATATATATATATATATATATATATATATGTATATATAATGTAAATTTTCACTCACATTTTTTTTGGCCGAGACGACTCGTTTCTGTTTTTTTACACTTCTTCAGTCGGCGTAATCCATTGTAATGTCCGTAGAAAACTCCAAACTAAAGTTGTTTCGCTGTGTAGTGGTGATTAGTTTTGATGTGTATTGTGATGTGCTCTCATGTTTATATTACATATATCTTTATCAATCTATCTATTTATCTATTTATCTATCTATCTCTCTATCTGTCTATCTTTCTTTCTTTCTATCGATCAAGCTATCTATCCATCTTTCTGTTTATCTATATCGGAAACTTTTATTGTCAGTTTGTATGTTTCTCTGTTCCTTTAAATCTCGTTTTCCCTCTCCCGCTCTCCCTCCCTTCCCCCCCTCTCTCTCTCTCTCTCTCTCTCTCTCTTTATCTCTATCTCTCCCCCTATCTTTCTCTCTTTAAAAAGAACTAGTTTAATCATCTTGTCTATTTCTATGATATGAAACAATGGAACTCACACCTATATCATCATAACTTCCTACTCCGTGCGGCTATATGGTCTAGTGGTATGACACGCGCTTTCGCATCGGAAGATCCTGGGTTCGAGCCTCGCTCGGCGCATATTTGAGTCCTTGGAGAAGGCTCTTTACTCACATTCTCTCACCGTACTCAGGTGTAAAATGAGTACCTGGCCGTTAACAGCGTTGTCTCTGTCCGAAAAAAATGTAATCTCGCCTAACAGGCGTCATGTCCCGTCCTACATGTTACATGTTGCTGCTGGCCAGGGCCCCTTGTAAAGCGCTTTGAGCACGTTTTTTGGATATTGCCCTATATAAAAGCTCAATTAAAACTTTTTTTTTTACTTCCAGGGCCTTACAAGGTGAGAGGAACACAATCCACAAGAACCTGACAGCCTGTTTGTTTGTGTCAGAGTTACTGTTCGTGGCAGGGGTCACTCATACCGAACCTAAGGTCAGTCGGGATTTTATTTTTATTTTTCAAAGTGATCTATAAACGATTTCAATGTAATGTGTAATGAACAATCTAAATGGAAAATGGTTGTCATTATTTTCTCTTCTTTTACACGAATTAAGATAAATATTAACATTATTAATATAGCCCATTTCCTGGAATTTACAATGCTCAACGTGTTTCACAGTGTTTCAGTTATCCCCCAGCAGGTCGTATTCAACCATAGCTTCATCATACAGTATCAATCGCTTGTTAGGAGTCCTTTTTGTTCTTACAATTTCCGTCAATGACGGTAGCCAGGCACTCATTTACAACCGAGTCGAGTGTGGTAATTTGAATAGAGTGCCTCTCCAAGGACACAGCATCGGGACCAGAATATTTCACGACCCTCGTGTCACCACTCCGGCCACTGACCACGCTTAACAAGGCTTGACTTTTGTGACAAGACGAGTCACCGTATCATTGAGCGACCGAGTCACACAGAATGTATAATTTACCTGGATCTACCAAATATTAGCTATATAGAATGAATACGTAAGCATTAAATTATATCTCAACAACCCGCAATGTACTTCATGCCTAGTCGCCTACAAATGTGACCCACCGTTTAAAAACGGTCTTATGTCGGGGTTGACTCGGAAGTTGAAATGAAACTTTACAGTCAGAATGATCAGAATTAGGTTATTAAGGTCTTTTACGAAGTAAGAAATTGTATTTGTTCTCCATCGTAAAGTGTAGAAATTAACCACAATTTTCATATTTGTGCTAAATATTCAATTTCCTGCGCATAGCTCATCTGGACATAACACCGCTTTGAGAAGGTGGGTAACATATATGTCCAATTGTCTCAAAATTATCTTCGGATGAACTTAAAACTGACTATTCAATTTGAGCTTGATTGATAAAATCTAAGTTTTTTTTTTTTTAATTAGTATTTCAGACCCATTAGACCTATGGAGCCAGGATTTATAATAATATATAATAATAATAATAATAATAATAATAATATAATAATAATAATAATAATAATAATAATAATAATAATAATAATAATATTTAATAATAATAATAATAATAATAATAATAATAATAATAATAATAATAATAATAAAATAATAATAATAATAATAATATAATAATAAATAATAATAATAATAATAATAATAATAATAATAAATAATAATAATAAATAATAATAATAATAATAATAAGAAGAAGAAGAAGAAGAAGAAGAAGAAGAAGAAGAAGAAGAAGAAGAAAAGAACAGAAAGAAGAACAAGAAGAAGAACAAGAACAAGAACAAGAATAGATTCCTTTTATTCATACCAATGGAGAAACTTTTCTTTAGGATCTATTCCAAGGGAAGACTGGAATAACCCGGTCTCAATAGCGTAAAACGGACAACAGCAATTGCTTGCTACCCTTTGGGTAAGGCGTTCGTGTTTCTTAAAGTACTTTCCGCCAAATCTAAAAGACACAGCTACCCATTCACTGTTGGATGGACAGGGGACCAGAAAAAAACAATTCTAGACTTTATCCGAAATCGATCTCGCTCCATTTGCGTCCCTTTGCGTGTGAAGCGAATACTCAACCAACTGACCCATTGGGAATCTAAGTATAAATAAAAGCTTCCATTTAGGAGAGTTAGTTTTGTTTCTTAAAATCAAAATATTGATAAATTGAGTTTACAGATTCCAGTCCTTTTAAAGAATAGCTCAATTTACCGTCCAGTTTATTCCGTCATATTAATAATATGTATCATTTTGATATGGAGGGTCACATTCTCCACAGAACAGTACATTCCAACAAAACAGCAGTAACTCTAACGCAATATTTTACAAAACAACACTGTACATTCACAAGACATTATCATTGCAGTAAGTACACAATTCCTACACACAGAACCAACACATATAAAAAATAAAGAGTAGGCATCAAGCAATGGATTCAAAAATCTGCAGTATGGGACATCACAATTTTCAGATAAGACATTGAACTTAAATCAATAAGCAATAATAAGAGAAGTGCCTACTAATTGTATAAATTGCAGTTGGAAATCGCCTTTTGCAGATAGATTGAAATCTTAATCATTTATTAGCATACTGTTCTTTGCGTTTGCATTTTTTCTATGTGCCTTCATTGATATTTGAGTGGAAACATCATCTTCATTTGGTTCTAAGTCTTTTACGATTCCGTCTTGTCTGTTTTTACCTCATGATATGTTTCCTAGATCATGTCTAAGGATAAAAAATTGGAGTTGACATCGACCGTCCGTTTACCATAATTATATCGAACCCCTATTATAACTTTTAAGGGAAACCCCCATTGTACTTCATCATAATTCATAGCTGAAATATTAACCTTTGTAACACAAACCCCCTTAGGATTTCAGGAAATAATATTTTCCACTGCAAGCATTCGGTTTTACTAAAAATAGATTTTGACGGGTAATGATAAGTTTACCACAGGTAAAATCATGAACTTCGATTCGTCCCTTGGAGTAAAAAGAGGATATTTTGATGAGAAATAACACAGTTGAGGTCATTGGAGGGGTATGATAATAACAGTATTTGTGAACTCCTGTGTTTAAAATATCGCACTCGTTCTTAACGCGCGCTCTCAAGGTCGCGCACTGGTCGTGCAGGGGCATTTGGAACTTTTTGAAATTGCAAACGTAGGCAAGAATTTTAATATTTCAACATTTGTCAGACATTGCCTTGCCTTGTACATTTCAAATGCCAACCATGCTTCAATATAAATTAAAAATTTTTGAAAATACGCCCTTTCGCAACGCCATTATAAGATCCCGTTGCCTAGGCATTCTATGAAGGAGTATAGATTCATCAAACAGGATGTCTGATGTCAACACGAATCATCCATGTCGTCCAAGTGAGCAAATCGGGGGTTAATAATATTGCCAAGGAAAAAAAAAGAAAGTGCCGGATCACAATGCAATGCCTTCAACCACTTGGCCACTTCGCCCCCCTTTAGTTTTCACTCACTTCAATTTGCTCTATAGTAATTGATATAAAAAGAGGTAAAGCATACTTCAACATGTCCTTCAGGCGGTTTTATGTTTTGTTAAGCGGTCAGTAAAAATTACTTGCTACTCAATGATAGGAAGCTAGTCTGTGGCAAAGTATTTTCCGTCTGATCTAACAGACCCAGCTCCTAGCTCACCGCTAGATGGGCGTCATATTGGCGTCAGAAAAGAAATTTGTCTGCATCTGGGATCGATACCGTGGGATTTCACTGCAGTTTCAAGATAGTCTCAGATCATCAACATATCAAGGGCACAGATTTTAATCAGAGACGAATATAGCTAGAAATAGAAAATAATAAAAATGTCTGCTGGGCAAAACATCCTTGAATACCAATAATTCAACTAGTAATAACACCTGTCAGAATGGTGTTTGTAAGTACCTGCCAACCTCACAGGTAGCAGGGGTAGTCTCTCCATCTATCCATTCTTCCATCCATCCATCCATCTATCCATTCGTCCATCCATGTATCCATCGTTCATTCAGCTATCAATCCGTCCATCCATCTATCCAGCGGTCCGTCAATCTATCCATCCGTCTATTCATCCATCAATCCATATATCCATCAGTCCATCTATCCACGGAATTGGATTCAATAGTCTGATTTCCCGTCGCCCATTATAAACGACGGCCATCTTGGTTCTAAACAAAGAAAATCGGCACTTTTTATTATTCATGCAGGCTAGAACTTTTCATATATCTTGTGATCAGAATGTGTAAAAGTTTTTTTCCTCTGGATACGCTTTTATGCTCGTCGGAAAAATATTTCATCAGGGCGTCCGCCATTGTTCCGATAGTTTAGAACCAGTTACTAAGTTACCATGCGTCATTAGGAGGGAAGTGACGTTGCGACTGTTGAAGCGTATTGACGTCACCCAAACTTGTTGTTGTTGTTATTAGCCAGCCATTTTTATGAGTAGTTTTCACTAGATTGTACCAAGCAGATTATACCGTGGCCTTCGTAAAGTTATGGCCTGAAACTGACCAAAAAATGACCTCAAAATGCCAGTCTTTTGCCACAAAAGAAAACAAACCGTGAGTTGTATTCAATAGTTCAACCAATGAAATAACTTGTTTCCATGAGCTCTACTAACGACAACTCACTAGGCGATGCAAAAACCAGATAATGAAGTCATACTGCCAGTCCTTTTGGATTTCAGTATCAGGCTATAGATAGAATGCAGATGACGTCACTCAGGCCTTTGTTATTGTTTTTGCCATCCGCGTTTGTGAGTTGTTCTCACTAAACTGTATTAACCAGACTATAAAAGTTCATGGTTACACATAGTTGTGTGTGTTGGTCCGTTATACTACCGGATGGCAATGTTATGAGCTTCTTAGCCAAGTGCATACTATCTATAACTTAATGATGGCTACGATTATAGATAGAATGCGCTTGGCCAAGGAGTTCATAACATTGCCATCCGGAAGTATAACGGACCAACACACAAACTCTGTGTAACCATGAACTTTTATAGTCTGGTTAATACAGTTTAGTGAGAACAACTCACAAACGCGGATGGCAAAAACAATAACAAAGGCCTGAGTGACGTCATCTTCGAACTATCTATACACGGTCAAGGTTGCACACTGTTTTGTGTGTAGGTACGTTATATCCGACCGGTGGAATGTTGTGAGTAAATTACTATATCATCAACATTATGATTGATTTTTTTCCATATTATTCATGTACTCTAATCATGTTTATGGTTGATAGATTGTAATCTCTGATCTTTAATTGTGTTCCCATGTCATTTCCCAGGTGTCCCAGTGATAGTAGTTGGTGTGTCGTGTATTGTCTACTTCCCTGGTTACGGCACACAAGAATTGTAAGTAACCATCTTCTCGAGTCTCACTTACTTTCTTATGTATTTACTTACTTACTTATTTACTAACTTATTTACTTAATAACAACTAATTTGCTTTCTTTATGGTACGTAGGGCAAAAACAAAGGTCCTCCACTTTGGTCTGTTATTGACAAAATGAAAAAAAAATGTTGCGTTAAGTTTGGCTTTAAGATGAGATCTATATATTAAACCCGAGCCTAGGCACCTGCCGGAGAGGAATTAGGAAAACGATAATAGAGATGAGAAAGATAGGAACACACACACACACACACACACACACACACACATATATATATATATATATATATATATTATTATTATTATGACTTGACTCATTGCCGTCCACCTCCAAATCAACCTACTGGGAGGCCTCGGCAGCTTCTCTAATTCTATTGACCAATTTCCTCCATTGGACCTTAGATCTTGATGGTTCTCGATGCCCTTCAAGTTCAAGTCCCTGTTTAAAATTGTGTGAATGTTTGTTTATACCTGATTGTGTGAAGTATGCTCCCATGGCTTTGTTTGCTGAAATATTGTTGTCTCTTCTAAGTACGTGAGAGAGATGGGTAGAAAAATATAGAAAGAAAGAAAAAGGGAATAAGGGAGAAAGATTGAGAGATAGAGAGAGAAAGAAAAAAAAAAAAAAAAGAGAGAGAGAGAGAGAGAGAGAGAGAGAGAGAGAGAGAGAGAGAGAGAGAGAGAGAGAGATCGTTAAACTGATAAAGAACATAATTAAGATTCCAAGTTGTATTCACCTGTTCTATCGTGCTCTGAAAAAACGCAAATTCAAAATTTAGACCAGAAAACTCGTCCTTCAAATATCGATTGATTACAAAAAACTCTCAAACCTAGGACTTCGCGGGGCACCAGGTTTGAGAGATTGTTCCAAGACGAGGGTCAATTCAGTCGCCCGATAATTGAAGGACGAATTTTATGGCTACAACTTTAAATACATGCCTTTCTTTTTAATATGGCAGTGTTATCGATAAACTTTTTGATATATGTTCTACCTGTCCATCTCCAGCTGTTGGCTAACGACTGACCGATACTTTATCTGGGCATTTGCTGGACCCGTGGCTCTCATTTTATTGGTATGTATAGGTGATAAACATAATATATTATTAATGCCTCGCTTCGAGTTACAATACCCACCTATTCTGTTCGCGTTTATAGTCAGATGTATTTAAGTGAGAACTATTGACCTAATTGGCGATCTAAAATATTAGCAAATCGCAAAGTGACGTCATCTTCATTCATTATATGGAATGAATAGATAGTGGAATAACGGTTGTCAAAAAGAGTTTTAAAAAAGAATTCGGATTTTTTCGAGAATATAAGACTTAACATTTAAAGATAGATAGATAGATAGATAGATAGATAGATAGAGAGAGAGAGAGAGAGAGAGAGAGAGAGAGAGAGAGGGGGGGGGAGGGAGAAAGAAGGAAAGAAAAATAGATAAAGGATAAAATATCAGCCTGACATGATAATGATAGAACCGATTGTGCAGGAATTGCTTGAGAAAGCCATGGAAAGGCCAGAATGGAAAGATATTCTGCGATCTGTTACACTGTATCCCTCAAAAACAACCCATCCATGTTAATCAGTGAGTTTGTGAGTGAAATAGACTCACCTGAAAAGGTGTTTAAGAAGCAGTGCCAGACAAAGCAGAAAGAATAATGCCCCCCAAAAAATTAAATCATCAAACTCACCCTCTCCCCCCCCCCCCCCCCCCCCTTAAAAAAAACAAAACAAAAAAAAACCGAAGAACAATAGCAAAAAAATACAATTTAAAAACCTTCCAAAATGTTTTGAAGATGTTTATCTTGTAAATTTATTTCTGCTTTGTCTTGCACTTTCATGCACACTTCTTCAGTTTGTTCTTTTTTACCTTACTCCAATGCCTGCTCCTTAATATGTCAGCGAAAATTGGACTGAATAAAGTTGACGTCACTCAGCTATTTGTACTATTGTCAGACCGTCTTTTGGGCCTTTAGTTTACACTAAATTCAGACTATAATCAGTTTGCTCATAGTTTTTTTTTATGTCGGTTCTCTCCATTTAGCAGACAAGTATTGTGCGTATATTACTTGAACACATATTATTATTATTATTATTATTATCAATACTCTTGTAGGTTTTAACAAGCAATTATTAATTATCTCTTCCTAGAATCGCAAGAAATAATACGGCTTGAAATGTTGTATATAGATTCATGTTTTCATCCAGGTGAATGCCATTTTCCTGACCTACGCCATGACCACGGTATGTCGCCATTCGGACTATGTGTTCAACGCCAAGGACCGCGGCGCAGGGAGTCCGATCAGGTTGGTATGATAATCACGTGATGATGACGATGATAACGTTGATGTTAATTTTTTTAAATAATTATTTTTTCCCTTTATTTCCTTTACAACTCTGTCTGACAATGTCACATTGGCGCTTTTCCTGATTTTGGCCTTTCATCTCTATTTGCTCCCTAATTTGACACTTTGATATTTTGCTCTTTGCTCTCCTAATCAACTAAACTCACCCTCCATAGGCAGTTTTTATTTCCTTTTTCAAAAGCCTTTCGGGAAATTCTTACCCTGCACTAAAGCATTCATTACCCTGGGGTCTCTTACAACCAAATCGATCATCTCTCCTACTCCTAGCTACTCACACACTTTATCCGATTCACTGACACAAACACATACTCTCACACACACACACACATACTCACATACCCATACACACACACCACCACCACCACCACTACCACCACCACCAATACATACAAATGCCCAATCTTCCTCTTCCCCCCTGCCCCCCCCCCCCCCCTTCACTCTCTCACTATTTCTATATATCTCCAATTATATATCTTTCTCTTAATCTCATTGTTTAAATGTAATTAAAAAGTGGCTTTCCAAATCTCCTTAACTCCATTTATCCCATTTGAGATATTGAGGATTATTTCCCTTTTAATATCTCATTCAGTCTATTATTAATGTTATAATATTTAAACTTCAAATTCACACAAATCTAGAGAAATTCATGTGTCAATTGACTCTTAAAATAAAGTTTATATTTTAATTTATGCCATGTATAGAAAATCTCAAAAAGTAGAAAAATCGACTTTACAAATTTTGGAAAACCAGCTTTCAATGGGCATGATCTATATTAACTTTCCATGTGCTCAAGGTCATTGGTCACATTGCAAAATGTTCTCAAAGTGACCCACTTAGTGAAAAGTGTTCACAGCTTTTTAAATATCTAACATCACGATAGGTCATTTTATTCAGCTTGACACATGGGTATGTTTACAACGTTCATAAACAAAGCATCGTGTTTACATTTGTTAAGATATATCCAATCGTTGGACAGTAACAAATCATGTGATTGATGACCTGGTTGGACGAAAACATGAATATAGATCGCTCCCATTCTTTTTCTCATCATTTTCCTTCCGTGTTTTGTCCAAAACGTCGTGTTTATTCAGTATTGCTGCTATTTATGTTTGAGTCAGATTTACTCTGAAAATTTAAAGAAGTGACTTTTAAAACCTGCTATCGATTTTAAACATGCAAGAAAACTGCAAATTGTTGTCATTTATCTAGTGACTTAACCCATTGTTTCTCAATGCGCCTGATTGCGCCCACTAAAATCCAACATCGTGCTTCTCAATGAGCCCAGATGCGCCCGCTAAGGCTATGGACCAGGTTCAGGGTTTTTAAGCTCATTTAAGGAAGGAGAACACCTTTGGTGGGTCTTTAGCCAGTATCCCAGAAGTAAAAGCAAAAGCAGCAGTTGATCGTTTCAAAAAAAAAAAATGCGATTGCAAGCTGAACTATCATTTTTTGAAGTGAGATAAAAAAAAAATTTCCACTCAAATCTACCTGAAGCTTGAAAGATGGCATTTGATCTTTTAAAATTCTTTGGTCTTTGAAAGTGCTTTAGACAGAAACTGCCGCCGATAATGTTGATTCAGGTGGCAAGATTTCACAAATATAATATATATTTTAAAAAAAATGAAAATACAATTAATCAAACAGTCAAAATGGAATTTTAATATCTTTTTTTTTTACTTTATTAATTTTGTTTCAAATGTCTACTTGTCACAAATATGCATTTGATATATCAAATTAATGGGGATTCAGTTATTTATTTGAAAATATCGTTTTAATTAAGGTTTCACCAATGGTGCGGGCACAGCAAATATTTTTGTGAAATGCCAGTTTTTCATAAGTTATTTACATTGGCTTAGTAGTTTTGGGGTAAAAGGGATAAATTTTCTAGAAAAGCAATAGGTTTAAGAGGAACATACTTGTCTTTTTTGTCACCATTTTGTGCGGCTATGTGGTCTTGTGGTATGACATTTGCTTTCGGATTGGAAGGTCCTGGGTTGGAACCTCGCTCGATGCATAGTTGAGTCCTCGGAAAAGACTCTTTACTCACAATCTCTCACCGTGCCCGGGTGTAAAATGAGTACCTGGTCGTTAAAAGCGCTGTCTCTGTCAAAAAAATTGTAATATCGCCTTACAGACGTTATGTCTTTTTCTATAATATGTTATGTTTTGCTGTTGGTCAGGGACCGACCCTTTATAAACCGCTTTGAGGACGTTTAGTGGATGTTACTCGATATAAAAGGTCAACTTTGGATAATATATGAGTGTTTTGAACATTATTATTTTCACCGGTGACTTTAAGGTATCCAATCCATTGCTTGAGAGTGTTAAGGGGCATCGTGGTCCAGTGGTACGGTCTTTGCTTCTTACCCGAAAGGTACCGAATTGGAATACCCGTTGAGCAGTGTCGTCTTCAGCAAGTCACCTCGCCTTAACTCAGTTTGAGACGCTGCCCTGAGGCTGACGCCTGGCTTATTCCAACCTCTCCCTGGAAAAGACCCTAAAACAAATTTCCCCTTACCGGGAATTTGATTTATTTAACTCACTTTCTGCCAGGCAGGTTTTCAAAGTCTCCTACTCGAAAATGTAGGTTAGATTGAGTTGACTTGCTTTAATCAGGACAATGCATGGACTGTCTGTGCGGACAATAAACAAACATTTCTCAATTCTGATTATTTTAACATCAACTAGACTTTTCCTACTCTAGTACAACCTAACATAACGATTCTAAGCTGCGACAAGCTGTGGACTGTAAAAAAAACAGTTAAGCACAAATGAATATAACAGCTTCCAAAAAAAAAAAAAAAACAACAACAACAACAAAAAACAAAAAAAAAAACAAATACGGAACGCTTCAAAACCTATCTTCGGCCAACAAAAATAACCCCAATAAAAACATTACTTTTAAAAAATCAGATCGACGACTAAATATTTCGTACGTCCTGTCGGTTGAAGACAATTCTTGGAATGGCATTTTTGAGGCGGCAGGGCACATTTACGTTCTATATTTTTTTTTCATGAATTCCATCCTTTCAGGTCTTGGATCCAAGGAGCCTTGGCACTGGAAGTTCTTCTTGGTCTCACATGGATATTTGGTTACTTCTTGCTGAACGAGAACACACTAGCCTTGGCCTATATATTCACCATACTTAACAGTCTACAGGGGGTGTTCATCTTTATATTCCATTGCGGTCTCAACAAAAAGGTAATGGTACATGATAGTCAATAATTTATATACAGATTTTTTCCAAGCCTCTGTGCGTTTTAACAATAAGTCAAACTAAAAGAATATATTGAAAATATGGGATATCTGCACATATTACGATTAGATAAAAGGAACAAAAACTATTTCGGAATTACATGCTGTTTGCACACGTACACAAGCACATTACACACGTAATACACACACATACATAAACACATTAACACAAAAAGGCACGTAGACTCACACGTACACACATAAATACTTACATACACACATATAAAACACAAATAAAATACACACATACACGTGCACTCAAATAAAAAACACACATACACATATTTACATTACACACATAAATGATGCACGTACAAACTCACTCATACACACAATCTCT
>NC_088360.1:128890977-128990977 GCF_034508935.2 Berghia stephanieae | reverse complement strand
CCCATGTTGTCCAAGTGAACAAATTGGGGGTTAATAACCTTGCCCAAGGAAAAAGACGAAAGTGCCTGAAGCGGGGCTCGAACCCGGGACCTTTCGAATCACAGTGCAATTTCTTAACCACTCGGCCACTTCGCCCCCCCCCCCTCCCCCTCTTATCCCCCCCCCCCCCCCATCCCTTTTCATTCTGGGTAGGAGAAAAAAAACCTCAATCATGTCCAACGCAGCGACGTCTTTGTCCATACCCAATAATTTATTTTTTTTTAATGAAGAAATAAGAAATTAAAGATAACGTGAGCTTTATATAGCGCATTAGGGATCCCCAGCCAACAGCAACAATCATTATGTAAGACGTGACATGACGCCTGTAAGATGAATTACATTTTTTAAACACAGAGACAACGCTTTTCCCGACCAGGTACTCATTATTTTTACCTAAGCACGGTTAGAGAATGTGAGTAAAGAGCCTTTTCATAGTGGCTCTTGAACCAGGAACCTACTGTTCCTAAGGTGACTGGCGTAGTTGTTCCAAGACCACAACACTTCACATCCAGACAGATTTCCTCACCAAAGTGCTCCAGCGGACCTGACACAGTGGCTGATATTTTAACCAGTTCAGTTGAAACACATCAAGCATTGTACATGATAATCTAGCCTGTGCATCTCTTGATGGTCCTCAACTTTACTGGAAATGCATCATCTTCTTGTTTAAAGTACCTAGATCCGTGGACGACATAGCCATCCAAATAGCTCGACGGAATTTCTTTGGGTTTTTTTTTTTTTGGATTTAGCTATGTCGTGCATCATGTTTCTGTCAATTGTTCTCCGTCGTCCAGTCCACTTTGTCTTTAGAACATCTTCACCTTGGCCTCGCTCTGCTTCTCCCTAGCAGGTGTCTTCTGTACTTGTCAAATTCATTCCTATACGGACAAATGTTACACACGGTGTCTATCGGGTTTTAGCTTAGTATGTATGAAACAGTGCCAGACAAAGCAGAAAAGCATCCATGAAAACATCACCCCAAATCGAGGCAGGTTGGGTTTTTTATTTATTTATTTATTTATTGGGGGGGGGGAGTGTCATTATTTTATCTGGCACTATTTCATGCACACTTTTTCTGATTTCTTAGCACCGTGCCTCGAGATCGGTTAATACAACAAAAGCGGTGGAAATATGGTTCTTTCGAAAAATTATCAGTATCTCGAGGGTTAAAAAGAAAACGAATGGCGGTGTGTTGAAGGAAGTAAGGTACAAAAGAACACTCATTATCCGTATCAGAATAAGTCGGACAAAGTTCCTGGGTAACATACTTAGAAGAGAAGGACTGGAAAACCTAAGTGTTACAGGCAAGATAGATGGAAGAACCATATTAGATAGTAGTGTGGAGAGGTCGGGATGGCCGAAGCTATTCGGGTTGGATCTCCATTCCGTTCACGCTTACCACGTCAGACCCGAAATCGGCTGGCCTTCAAGGATGGTCTCGTGACAAGGCGCTGATCCATTAGGGACCAACATGTACCCGTTGTGAGTGGTCAAGAGCCCGAAACCGCAGAGCATCTAGTTGAATGTGGCGTTGTGACGAAGCTTCCGGGCGGGTGTGTGGCCGTTCTCGATTGTGACGATGAGTTTGCGTCCTGGATAGATCATCATAACATAGTAGTGTGAGAAATATAAGAAGCTGCTGCTGCCACCATCAAAGCAACAAGAGAGAGAGCGAGAGAGAGAGAGAGAGAGAGAGAGAGAGAGAGAGAGAGAGAGAGAGAGAGAGAGAGAGGGGGAGTGGAGAGCCGTGACCTCCCAACGCTGTTAAGCATGTCATCTTGATGATTCAACAAGATTATCAACGATCGTGTTTTCGCCTTGCAAAATAGGAGATTATAAATTCATGTTTAAGGCAAGATCATAGAATTAAACGAATGAGAATACGTACGAAGCCTAAAAAGTGTCCACCAATGAAAGCATTCAGCGCCATTTTGTTGTTGGCTGAGAATGTAGTAATTACCATTCATTCGGTATCTATGTCAACATAACGACACAAGAAAAACAACAAACAATATCAAAATCCACAATAAAATGTTTCAGAACTGTTGCGTATATTTATGGCACAACGAAGCTGTCAAAAAATGAAGTTAGAGAATGTGTGTAATCATGTATTATAATAACCTGTAATGTGTTTTCCAACCACCACATCATCTACTACTACAACCACCACCACAATATCATCACTAACACTACTACTACAACCACCAGCCCCACATCATTATCAC
This sequence comes from Berghia stephanieae, assembly GCF_034508935.2. NCBI lineage: Eukaryota > Metazoa > Mollusca > Gastropoda > Nudibranchia > Aeolidiidae > Berghia > Berghia stephanieae. The sequence continues at coordinate 128,988,713 of NC_088360.1, read as the reverse complement.
TACCACTACTACTACACCACCACCAGCACATCGTCATCACTACCACTACTACAATCACCACAACCACATCGTCATCACTACCACTACTACTGCAACCACCACCACCATATCATCATCATTACCACTACTACCACAACCACCACCACCACTACTACTACAACTACCACCACATCACTACCTCAACTACTACAACCACCACACACAATAGCATCACTACCACTACTACTACAACCACCACAACCACATCGTCATCACGACCACTACTACTACAACCACCACCATATCATTACCATTACCACTACCACTACAACCACCACTACCACCATATCATTACCATTACCACTACTACTACAACCACCACAACCACATCGTCATCACTACCACTACTACTGCAACCACCACTACCACCATATCATCACCATTACAACTAATAATAATAATAATAATAATAATAATAATAATAATAATAATAATAATAATAATAATATAATAATAATAATAATAATAATAATAATAATGCTGAAAACTTATATAGCGCTATAACTCCGAGACACCAGACTCTAAGCGCTTAAATTACAAATTACTTTGGCTGAAACATACTCATTCACACACACAAGCACACACACACACACACACACACACATACACACACACACACAACACAACACAAACCAAACCTATCTTGCTTCTCATACCATCTACTAAAATCGAAACAAATATGTTTTAAGCGAACGTTTAAAAATAGACAAAGATTCTTGTTCACGAATGCTCTGCGGTAAGGCGTTCCAAATAGAGGGCCCGAAATGAGAAAAGGATCTCATTCCAGCATTTTTCCGAATTCGAGGGACAACTAGTTTTGTGGAATCACTGGCCGAACGTAAGGGGCGGGGTTTTGAATATCTTTCAATTAGTTCTGAAAGGTAGGAAGGGGCAGTACCTTCAAGACAACGATACACTAAAACACAAGCTTTGAATTTAATTCTTTTCCCAACAGGCAGCCAATGCAGGTCATGAAGTAGAGGTCCGGCAGAGTCGCACCTACGCTTCATGAATACTAGTCTGGCAGCGCTGTTTTGGACAATCTGAAGACGTTTCAGATTGTATTGCGAAACGCCAAACAACAGAGCATTACAATAATCCAATTTCGATAGTACGAGGGACACAACCAGGTGCTTGGTCACATCCTCAGATATGAACCGTCTAATGGAAGCAATCTTTTTTAGTTGGAAAAAGAGAGATCTAACCAAATTATTAACCTGATGCTCCATCGACAGTCCAGAGTCTAAGAATGTGCCAAGGTTTTTCACTTTGTCAACAATTTGAATAGAGGCATCCCCCAACTTCAAATCTGTTTCACTTTTCCACTTCCTGTTCCCCACATACAGCACCTCTGTCTTATCATCATTCAGTTTCAATCTGTTCTCATTCATCCATTTCTTAACACTTTGGATACAATTTTTACGATTGGCTGATACTTCTTGTAAATTTCTCGTATTGGAAACGCAGTACAATTGCGTATCATCAGCGTATTGATGGTAAGACAGACCAAAACTTCTGATGATTTTAGACAGAGGGCCAACGTACAAAACAAAAAGAACGGGTCCAAGTACTGAACCCTGGGGAACCCCACAATCAAGAAAGATTTCCTCCGATCTATATTCATCCACCGTAATAATCTGTTTACGATTAAACAAATATGACCTAAACCAATCAGGCGCTGCACCAGACACGCCATAAGTAATTTCAAGACGTTTGAGAAGAAGATTGTGATCAATAGTATCAAAAGCAGACGATAGGTCAAGCAAATTCAGCAAAGAACATGAACCATTGTCTATAACTACTACAACCACCACAACCACATCATCATCACTACCACGACTACTACAACCACCACCACATTATCATCACTATCACTACTACTACAACTACAACCACCACCACATTATCATCACTACCACTACTACTACTGCAACCACCACCACCATATCATCATCATTGAAATATTTTTTTTTAATTGAGCTTTATATAGTGCAATATCTACTAAATGTGCTCAAAGCGCTTTACAAGGGGTCCCTGGTCAACATTTAACATGTAGGAAGGGACATGACGCCTGTTAGGCGATATTACAATTTTTCGGACAAAGACAACTCTGTTAACGGCCAGGTACTCCTTTTACACCTGAGTACGATGAGAGAATGTGAGTAAAGAGACTTTTCCAAGGACTCAACTATGCGCCGAGCGCGAGGCTCGAACCCAGGACCTTCCGATCCGGAAGCGAGTGTCATACTACTAGACCACATAGCCGCATCATTACCACTACTACTACAAACACTACCACATCATCATCACGACCACTACTACTACAACCACCACCACCACCATATCATTACCATTACCACTACTACTACAACCACCACCACATCATCATCACTACCACTACTACTACAACTACAATCATCACCGCCACCACATCATCATCACTATTACTACTACAACTACAACCACCACCAACACCACATCACCTCACTAACACTCAGTACTACAATCACTACCATTAGGTTTTGGAGCTTTACTTCATTTGAAATAAGGAAACTTCGGAATTGTATTTGGCATTGTGTTTATATATCATAATATAATTCTAATCAGTTATCTATTTAGAACTAGATACTATACAATATGTATGCCAAATACCACCCCAATTCCCCTTTCTTGTGTGCGGGAATTCCTCTTTCAGCATTGAAATTGAGTGTGAGAGAGTCATCACTACACACATAAACAACAGAAACAATTTAAAGACAAGACTATGACACGCAACCACTCACACACGAGGCTATACTATTTATCCTTTTCTCTATATAGAATAGGACAAGACAAACAATAGCTTGACTCTCGCTACACTTCGCATTGATGTTTGTCGTCTCACGAGTTCAACTCTCGGTCGACCTGTCAATATTCCTTTTTGCCTCGGACGTAATCATAAATAGAATGTTGTGTGGTTTTGACCGTGAAGAAAACCTTAAGAAGTCACATTTATATCATTTTAGAGAGATCGTTTTGAATAATTTTGAGTTAAACGAGCGAGCAGCAACTTGTTTTCATGAACGGCAGATCAGCGCTTGTTTACTATAGTAACGCGATTCCCAGCCAACATCAAAATGGCGGATATTTTTCTCATCGAGGCCGCTGGTTGGTTAGCCAATAAGAGCACCGTACGGTTTCCATTGGGTAAATTCCTTGGTCAAGATACATAAGGTGCTAAAGTTGTATCAGTGTAATAAATGAACTGCTCCTTTCCTTTTTTGTAATGGACCCGCTCGTGCGTATTCTGCCGTTGTTTTAAAAAACACAGTATATGCAATGTTAACCAAATAGCACATACTGTGCTCTTTAATAAAACGGCAGTATTGTCATACCAAAATGCAATAGAAAAATATAATGCTCAAAGTGCATCTTGTATATTATATCTATTGGATATCCTGCTTCATACTATTCAGATCTAGTTACTTTTATTCTCTTTATGCTAGGATGAGTTTAAATCTTAACTAAAATCAAATCTCACAGTTTTTACAAAAACTGATTGTTAGAACTCGGACTTCGATAGATCCTTGGTCGCATCGTTGTTTTTACATATTATATCCGTGACAATAGCCAGGTCTTACTGTTGCAACCATGTGCAACCTAACGTCTCCAAGCGGTATTATGTCGGCATAACTCGGACCCCTAAGAATGAATTTAAAATTGAAATTATAAGAAATATACCTTGAAGTTGTTTTTTTTCTCAATGTAAGAAAGTGTATATATTATGTTCTCCAATGTAACGAATAAAAATTAACTCCAATTTCAAATTTTGTGGCAATAAATCCCATTCTTAGCATCTAGCACCCCCCCCCCCCCCGACATAATACCGTTTTGTTACCAATTGTCTCAAGACAGTATTGTGTAGGAATGAGTGAATACTTAGATACTCCAAGCTGTGGAGTAAAAAAAACCCCAGACATATTCAAAAATAAAATATAACAGCTTCAATTTAAGAAAAAATATAAAATACGAATCACTGAATGTATCAGACTCAAAATCATTCTTCAGCAAGAACCAAAAACAAAACAAAAAACAAACCCCAAAATAACAAATAAACAGAATTACTGTTATATCACACGTTCAATCCAGACAGCAGACGGTCGTCTACGTGATGCATAAAAACGTTTTTCTGTTTTTGTTGTTGGCTGAAGAGGGGTTTTGATTCCGAAATGTTTGGTATTTTGTTTAGTTTCTGTTTGTTTGGTGCTTTCTGTTTCGGTTTCGTAATACTATTTTCTTTATAAAGCTGTCATATTCATTTCTATCCATTATTTTTCTGTCGGAATGAAAATGCAGAGAGCAATTTGAATCTTAAGCTTAAGAGAAGATCGTATCGTGAAAGAGCTAATAGGTTCTAAAAACTTTTAAATATTCTGTGTGACTTGTATGCTTAGATACAATTTATCAATTATATAAACAGCATTCAATATAATATTTTAAATTGATTTAATAACTCAATTTTCATCATCATCATCATGATCATGATCATTGACAATTGTGAACATCAATCTGCTATCTCTCTCAATTGGAAAATCAATGTCTTTGTTAATATTAATAATATTTGGCATGAGGCTTGATCAGTTATTATTGAAAATTATTAAGTTTGAGGCAATGACTTTCAATAGTTTCTAAGTCCCTTTTTCAACTTGTCTGAAAACTCGAATAATATGATTGTCTCATATTGATTTGTTGTCTTTTTAAAGAGACGATTATCTGCTTTGATATATAAATCAATACCTTGAGTGTTTTATAAGTTCAACTTTTCCCTGAGGACTCCCGTGTCACAAAACGAATCAATGAAGTTGTCTCCACTCAGTTCTTTCTACTAAATGGTTTTTTGACCGCCATCCGGGTGATTGGTTCTCACTGAAGTCACTATCAGAGATTAGAAACGTAAAAAGACACACAAAATATTCTAATGATGAAAAATATAGGGTATGGGGAAGTACCAGATGAAGACAAGTTTCAAATTCAAGTTTTCAAGTTTATTTTAATCTTTGGCTTTTGACAATAAATCCTAAAATTTGATAGCAACACACATGAAAGTGAAAAACAATGGTTAATGAAACTCAAAAATAAAAACGATACCATTGATAACTACAAAATAGGTAAAAAGGTAATAACACAAATAATAATAATAATAATAATAATAATAATAATAATAATAATAATAATAATAATAATAATAATAATAATAATAATAATAATAATAATAATAATAAACTCTAGATCCAACTGACACGGTACTATTACATTGTGTCTATGTGTATGTGTGTGTGTGTGTGAGAGAGAGAGAGAGTGTGTGTGTGTGCATAGATAGCTCAGCGGCTAGTGCGAATGCTAGCAGATCTCTCTCTCTCTCTCTCTCTCTCTCTCTCTCTCTCTCTCTCTCTCTCTCTCTCTCTCTCTCAGCCAAGCGGATGGTGCTGTGTCAGTTGGACCCCCTCGTGGATCTTTACCTTGCAGTGGTGAGGGGGCTTGAGGCACACGGGAGGGCAAAGGTGTAAATCCCGGTCGACCATCACGAGACCATCCCGGGTATCGAGCCAACGAGCCACATGAGCTGCTCGCCCCGGTGTGTGACTAAATTTGATCCAAACCCGGTGCCCGAATAGCAGCCCTATCCCGGGCGCCACACTATTATCCTTATGTCGAGTCCCAATCAGTCCCGTCAATGGCGAAGCGGTCTGCCGCCTAGCCAAATAATACTGCGTTCGTGTCGCCAGGGTCGTCGGCACGTCCGGAAAAAAAGCAAACGTCCCATGCATCAATCGACTCGCGGCCTGCCGATCGGAAAATGCGACGGCGGGGATGGCGAACTGACGCACATATTGTCCCTGAACGTCGAGAGCCAGAGTATGGCAAAAAATGAGCTTTTATCAAAGATATTGGCCGTTCACTGCGTAGATATCCTCCTGTTACAGGAGACCCACCTTTATTCAGGCGCGCAATCTTCCCGATTCCAGATCCCAGGCTATACGGTGGTCCAACGCGAGGACACTTCGAGGCTCAAAGGAGGGGTTAGCGTTTACGCTAAAGAGCCATCGAAGGTAAGGGTCATTGAGAGCGTAACGGACAGCAATGGGGTGAACCGAATTTCGTGGAAGTAGGTGGACTGTGTTTGCATAATATTTACAAACCACCTAGAGCGACTTGGACTACACCATCGGTTCCGGTGGTCAGCCATCCTTCCATCTGTCTGGGAGACTTTAATAGCCACCATCACGAATGGGGCTACCGAGACTGCAACGAGGCAGGAAGACAACTCCGCTCATGGATGGACTGTAATGATCTACACCTAGTGTACGATCCTACAGCCAAGGGTACCTTCCAGGGTACCCGCCATAAGAAGGAGTATACTCCAGACCTCACCCTCGTAACGAAAGGCGCGAATGGTGAACCGCTGCAGGTGAAGCGGACAGTCCTCGGGGACTTTCCGCATAGCCAGCACAGACCGGTTCTTGTCACAGCTGGGGTGACAATACCGAGGGTGCAGTCTCTCCCACTTTGCAGATGGAATTTCAGGAAGGCTGACTGGGAGGAATTCAGTTCCTATATCGAGCAGGTCTGCCCTGCCATTCCTCCCAAGTCTAAGAATATAACCAGATTCAGTAGGCTACTGGTTAAGAGCGCTCAACGCTCTATTCCACGGGGCAAACGGAAATTCTACACCCCTTGCTGGACAGCAGAGTCGGAAGAGCTGTACCGAGAGTACCAGCAGACCCAGTCCCAGGACGCAGCCGATAGACTACTTCAATCTCTGGCAGAGGGAAGGAAGCAACGTTGGCAGGAGACCGTGGAAAGTCTCGACTTTACACACTCCAGCCGCCACGCTTGGCGTTTGATAAAGAAATTGGACCCAGATCGGAATTTTGCGAAGGCTGCACCGGAATGCGAGGCAGACACAATTGCCAAGGACATTAAGAACCGTAGTAAGCGGGTCCCTAATCAGGCTTTTGAGCGCGGTGTCCGCAAGGCGTACCGTACGATTTTGGACTCGCTACCTGCGGAGGAGTCGGACTGGACGGCCCCGTTCAGTCCGCGAGAAGTGGGTGCAGCCATTAGCGAAGTGAAGAACGGCAAAGCAGCAGGGATAGATGGTGTATATCCCGATATGGTGACGCATCTGGGCCCCAGGGCACGGGCCTGGCTAGCAGAGGCAATGTCTGACATCCTTGCAAAAGGAAAGCTTCCACAAGTGTGGAAGCACGCGAAGATAGTTGCCATCCTGAAGCTAGGGAAGCCGGCGAAGGAGGCAGACAGTTACAGACCCATATCGCTGCTGAGCTGTCTTTACAAATTGTTGGAGCGTGTTCTATTAAACCGATGGGGGCTGGTCCTAGACGCTGCCCTGCCACCTGAGCAGGCAGGCTTCAGGGAAGGAAGGTGCACCACGGAGCAGGTCATTGCCCTTACAGAGCATATTGAGCACGGGTTCGAGAGAAAACAGCAAACAGGTGCTGTGTTTATAGACCTATCAGCGGCGTACGATACGGTCTGGTGCGATGGGTTAATACTCAAACTTGCAAAAATCATAAGGTGCAAAAAGACCTTGAAGTTGTTCTCTTCGATCTTAGGGGAAAGGCAATTCCACGTCGCGCTGGGAGACGTCACGAGCAAAGTAAGGAAATTGAAGAATGGGGTCCCTCAGGGGTCGGTACTTGCGCCAATGTTGTTTAACGTTTACATTAGCGATATGCCGAACACTTCCTCCCTGAGGCTGGGATACGCAGACGACTGGGCACTCGTTACTCAGAGTAAAGTGTGGACCCGTCTCGAGAGCGTACTCAGCGAGGACGTCACCAGACTCAAATCCTACTTTGACAAGTGGTACCTGAAGATGAACACTTCAAAAACCGTGGCCACTGCATTTCACTTATGCAGTGGTTGGCACACCCGTAAACTGAATGTCCTAGTCGGGGACCAGCCACTCCCATATGAGCCGCGTCCAAAATATTTAGGGGTGACGTTGGATCGCAGCCTTACCTATCGGGTTCATCTCGAAGGGGTTGCCCGGAAGATAGAGAAACGCAGAAGATAGAGGAAGCTGGCGGGATCGACTTGGGGCGCTAGCCAAGCGCTCCTGAGAACATCCGCCCTGGCACTATGCTATTCCACCGCGGAGTATTGCGCTCCAGTGTGGGGTAGAAGCAGAAACGTTGAGAAGGTGGATGTAAAACTTCGCAAGTCGATGCACATAGTGTCGGGAACGCTAGCAACAACCCCTAGAGAATGGGGCCCGATAATGGCAGCCATCCAGCCCCCGATGTCCGGAGGGAGACCATTACGGGAAACTGGCTGAGTAAGATCAAAGAGAGAGGGAATGGGGATACCCCTCTCATGCGCATAATGAACGGTGCCCCCGTTTCGAGCCGAAATAAGTCCCGGCAACCCTTGTACGCAGAATCCCTGACTACGGACAGAGCTGCACATACGAGATGGAAGTCGGTTTGGACGAATTCAATCCCTCGTGGGGGCGGGGACCTACACTCCTCTAAGCTTGGTGAGAAGTTGCCAGGCTTTGATACCAGTAAGAGGAGACACTGGGTAGCTGCGAATCGGCTTCGGTCGAGGAGCTGCCTAACGGCCGGTGCGTTACATCAGTGGGGTCTAACTTCCTGTCCAATATGTCCACGCTGTGGGCAAGAACCCGAAACGGCAGAGCATCTAGTCGAAAGGTGTGTTGTGACGATGCTACCAGGCGGGTTCGCGACGGTGCACGAATGCGGACCGGACTTTGCTGATTGGGTCGATCGTCATAACATAATATTGTGAACCATAAGAAGCAGCAGTCAGTTGGATCCCGAGATTGCTCTGACACCGCGATATTTTTATTCTGTTTTCATCTGCGACTTCTCCATACCTTGTGCGGCTATGTGGTCTAGCAGTATGACACTCGCTTTTGGATCGGAATGTCCTGGGTTAGAGCCTCGCTCGGCGCTTAGTGGAATCCTTGGAAAAGGCTCTTTATTCACATTCTCTCACCGAATCCATGTTTTAAATGAGTACCTGGCCGTTAACAGCGTTGTCTCTATCCGAAAAAATTGTAATATCGCCTAACATCATGTCATGTCTCGTTCTACATGTTACGTGTTGCTATTGGCCAGGGACCCATTGTAAATCGCTTTGAGCACGTTTAGTGGATATTGCTCTATATAAAAGCTCATGTTTTTATAAATACCGTATATTTTTCATCGTTATTGATATAAGTGTCCGCACGACATTTTTCTAGATTCTGAACAAAATATTTTAATGACAAATTAGGGAGCAGGCAATGATGTAAGATAAAGTAATGGAAAAGTTTGTATGAAACAGTGCCAGACAAAGCAAGACAGACAATTCAAGAAAAATATTCATCCCAAAAAATCAGCCTGCCCTCAACATGGAATCGAAAAACCCCAGACCTGACGCGGGGTGGTCTTTCTCTTGTATTTTTCTTTCATGCATTGTCTGGCACTGTTTCATACACACTTTTTCACTAAACCTTTTATGTGATGGTAAGAGTCTTATGGTGGATATAACTTGTGAATATTATAGCTTAACGAAGAGCATCAATAGATTGAGAGTGAAGTTTATCCCATTTTCTATCTACGTATCACTAATATTTTGAAAGTCGCCTCTTCATCTTCTTATATTTTTGGCAAATTCTATTTTTTTTTGGTAATTAAGTTTAGAGTTAGAATGACTAGAATTGTTTTCAATATTTACCAGTAGCCTTTTTCTTCTTAATAAAAAGGGATTGCGTACTAAGCCGCTCATGGAGGAAATAAACTACGGGAGAGAGCACTCATGCACGGTGCTATCGTAATGAAAAAATTGATGGCATGTTGGAGAGAGAGAAGCTAGTTTATTAGTAGTTAGTATGGAGAAGGAAGATTGATTACCTGCAATAAATACTTCATTTTAGTAAAAGAAAATCTATAGGTAGATTAAATTAAAAGTGATCATTATTCAGGTTTACTGCGGTTTAAGATTTATTCTTCGTATTCATTAATTCTTTATCATATATATCAATCATTTCTCTCTTATATTGACTTGTATTAATATTTTAACACACACACACACACACACACACACACAAACAAATTCACACACCATCTACAAACATACACAATACATTATCATCATCATCATCATCATCATCATCATCATCATCATTACTGTTATTATTATTATTATTATTATTATTATTATTATTATTATTATTATTATTATTATTATTATTATTATTATTATTATTATTATTATTATTATTATTATTATTATCATTATTATCATGATTATTATTATTATCATCATCATCATCATTGTTGTGTTTTTGACGGGACACCATATTAATATTGTGGAATCACTCAACCCAGAAGCGTTAAGTGATTCTTCTTCTTCTTCTTCTTCGTCTTGTGGAAACCTCCAATATTGTCGAGGATCACTCCACAGTTTGTAGGGTTTTGCATTTTAAACTTGCTAAAACTCTGCACATAATACTAATTTTTAAAACAAAAACAAAAAAACAAAAAACAAAAAACACATAGATTAAAAAGTCACGTTGTGAACTCTAGCAATCGCGTGAAGGCATGTTGGCAACCGTTTTCAGCCACTTCAGCTGGGAGGTTATTCCATAGTCGGGCAGTGGAAGGGAAAAACGAATACATGTGGGCGTCTGTTTTTGATGTTGGGATGGTTACTATTGCTGTGTGTCCCCTCGTATTTCTTGTGCCGATATCTTTGATGTCGTTTGGAAGTTTAAGGCACGAATTTTTGTAGTAGATCTTGTGGAACAATTTAAGTTTATCTTTCTTTCTTCTCTTTTCCAGAGGTTCAAGGCCAGTCCGTTGTGATATTTCAGACGCACTTGAGAAAGGATCGAATGTGTTTGTGATGCGTCTTGCTGTTTTTCTTTGGATGTTTTCTAAGGTGTCGATGGTTTTCTTTGTATATGGGTCCCAAATTGAGCTGCCATACTCCAAAATTGGTGTAACAATAGTTTTAAAAGCAAGGGTTTGAGTTGCGATTGGGCATCTTTTTAAATTGCGGGTGATGTAAGCGCTTGTTTGATTTGCCTTTGAAGCCAGGTGACATATGTAGTCATTCCATTTGAGGTTTTTAGCAAACTCAATGCCAAGGTATTTTGCTGTCTTTACATGTTCCACGTTTTGACCATGAAGTTGGTATTCAAATGTAATAGGTGCTTTCTTATTTGTGATGGTTAGAACATTGCACTTTGATACGTTAAATTCCATTTGATTTATTGTTTCCCATTCTTGTAATTTAGCTATATCGTCATTTAGTGTTTTGCAGTCGACTGTTATTCTTATCTGATTATATAATGCTGTGTGGTCAGCAAAGAGGCGCACTTTTGACCTTATATCTCGTGGAAGATCATTTATGTACACTAAAAATAGGACGGGCCCAAGGACTGAGCCCTGAGGTACGCCCAATGTCACCATCCCGATAGTGGAGGTCTCGCCGTCGACAAGAACTTGTTGGGTGCGATTGTCCAGAAAAGTTGCAATCCATTGTAAGGTTTTGTTCCTGATACCAACGTCATACAATTTCTGGATTAACCGATGGTGAGGAACCTTGTCGAAGGTCTTGGCAAAGTCCAATAGTACTAGATCAATTTGACCATCTTTATCAATAGCAGCTGACAGATCATGTGTTAATGATAGAAGTTGAGTTTGACATGAGTGGTGTTTCCTAAATCCGTGCTGTTCATCACAAAAAATACTGTTAGTTTCGAGATATTCAGTTATTGAGGATCTCACTATATGCTCTAACAGTTTACAGCAATTGCAAGTTAATGAAATTGGACGGTAGTTTTGAGCCCTGCTTCTATCACCTTTATTGTAGATGGGTTGGACAAGAGCGTGCTTCCAAACAATTGGTATGTCTCCCGTTTCAAGAGAGAGTTTGAACAAATGTGTGAGGGCAGGTGCAAATTCGTTACTCAATATCTTTAAGAGACGGGATGGTATTTTGTCTGGGCCACATGCTTTCTTTGGATCTAGAGTGGCGAGGAGTTTGGAAACGCCCTCTACTGTCACATTGATTTCGGCCATAGTGTTGGAATCGTTTTCTTCGCCTTGTAGTTGTTGAGTGGTAATTTTGGTATGAGCTTTTGAAGCAAAAACAGAGCAGAATTGGTTATTAAGTATGTCTGCTTTTTCCTTTGCGTCAGAGTATAATACACGATCATACTCAAGGGGCGCTATACCAACCGAATCGCACCTCCTACTTTTTATAAATTTCCAGAGCTTTTTGTTCGAGTCTTCACTGACAAGTTCCTTAACATGATTATGATAGGCTTTTCTACCCTCTTTTTGTGTTTCTTTTTTCAGTCGGGCGTAATTGTACCAGTCTTTCTTACTGTTGGACTTTCTCGCTCTGCTCCATGCCTTTTGTTTCCGTCTAGATAATCGTTTGACGGTGGTGTTTATCCATGGTTGGTGAAATTTCCTTGAGCTTTTCTTCGTTGGTACATGTTTGGTCATCATTTTGTTTAGGTGGTCGTTAATGGCAGTCCAAACATCCTCAGTGCTTTCTAGATGTTGATTAATTATGTTTTCACTAAAAAGACGTGTTTCTGTCCGCATATTGGCGATATTTGCCTTTTTCCAAATAGTAATAGGGTGTGATTTTTGTGTGATTTTTTTTTTGCTTTGATAGTGGTTTCCGTGATGAGGATGTCATGGTCACTCATGCCTGGAATAGTTGTACACTTGATAATTAAATATGGTCGATTTGTGATAAATAAGTCGAGGATATTTGTACCCCTTGTTGGATTTTTGTTTATTTGACTAAGGCCAAAATCTTGCAATTTGTTAATAAATGCTTGGTTTATAAATGAAGGATATTGGTAACTGATTATTTTTTCTTGTTCCCAATTGATATCAGGTAGGTTCAGGTCTCCGCTTAACCAGAGTACATTTTTCGGGTCTAGGCTATCAATACAGCGTGTTATCTCAGTCCTTTGTTCCATAGTTGAGTTTGAAGGTGTTCTATACATAGCGCCCACAGTGAGTAGGCCTTGTTCTGTTTTGATGTTTACGATCACCGATTCTGATTTTGTTTAATGGCAAGCTTTAGTACTGAGAGGTTCGTTGTTGTTGCAACCAGTACCCCACCATACCTATCTTCTCTGTCTTTCCCGAACACGTTGAAATACGTCTCTGGTGGAAATATTTCACTGTCCTTTATTTCGGAATGTAGCCATGTTTCAGTACCTATGATTATGTCTGGTTTTATGTCTGATATCAATTGCAAAAATTCCGGTAGTTTTGGAATTATACTTTGAAAGTTTATGGTCATAGTTCTAAACATGTTTCTCGGTTCACCATTACGGTCACTGTTAGTTTGCCTGTTTGCTATATTAAGCGTGTTATGATTTGAGTTGATTTGGTTATTGATTCTCTTTATTTCATTTAGCTTCATATTGACCCTTCTTCCCCCTTTGTTGTTATTGTCTTATTTTCACAAGCCACGTTCTCATTATGTTTACTTAAGTCCTGCATCCCATCAAAATGATCAGCTGTTGTCATTATGTTTTGTTGATATGTTGATGTGTCGTTTACTATTGGCATGTTGTTGTGAGTGTCGTTGACTGGTATATTGATCAGAGACCTTGGGCACCGTTGTGTGTTATGTACTTTGAGTGCTCTATTAGAATGAAAGGGCGGTGGTCTGTGACCTATTTGGATATTTATTTTTCTTCGTTTCCGCACACCACCACGACTTGGTCGCACACCACCACGACTTGGTCGTAGCCGCTGGCTATTACTGCTATTATTGTTACCGTGATACCAAGACGATTCTGTGTCATTCCAATAAATGTTGTCGTAATACGGATAAAAATAGATATGGCACATCGTGACTAAAAATCTTAACGTACGTGTAAACAATAAATGGCTAGTACAATACTTCAAACAATGGGATCTACACCACTAAAATGTTAATTTGTCTAAAAATCCTCTTATGAATTTCCGAGAAATACATATCACAATGTAGAATAAAACTTTATTAAAACGACTGTATACAAATATTCCAGACTTTGTTTTAGAAATCAATAAAAATCACACAATTAGGGAGAGAAATAACAACACGGCTGCCGGTTAGGCGAACTACACACGTATTCTTTTAAATGTGAGAGAACAATTCATTAATGAGTATAAGTTAAGTATATACAGATAGATTGCAGCAACATTGTGAGTAGAAGGACAGAATAATATAACTCAAATATGGAAATTAAGGAACAAAGAGTGCATCCTTCTCTAGGGCAGGCCACTCTGATACTTGTAAGTACAAATAATATCATTTTAAACAATGGACTTAATAAATAATAATTAATTAAGCTGTAACTAACGCTAGGAATTTACCCAATGGAAACCGTACGGTGCTCTTATTGGCTAGCCAACCAGCGGCCTCGATTAGAAAACCATCCGTCATTTTGACTTGGGCTGGGAATTGAGTTACTATAGTAAACAAGCGCTGATTGGCCGTTCATGAAATCTAAGAAAATAACTTCCTGCTCGCTCGTTTAACTCAAAATTATTCAAAACGATGTCTCTAAAATAATATAAATGTGACTTCTTAAGGTTTTCTTCACGGTCAAAACGTCACAACATTCTATTAATGATAAGGTCCTAGGCAAAAAGGAATATTGACAGGTCGACCGAGAGTTGAACTCGTCAAACGACAAACATCAACGCGAAGGGTAGAGAGAGTCAAGCTGTTGTTTGTCTTGTCCTGTTCTATATAGAGAAAAAGATAAATAGTATAGCCTTTTGTGTGAGTGGTTGCGTGTCATAGTCATGTTCTTAAATTGTTTCTGTTGTTTATGTGTGTAGTGATGACTCTCTCACACTCACGGCATCATCACAGCACAGAGACGCCAACTTTAAATTTGGCTCACAGGAATTTCAGACACCACTCGTAGGAATGTCAATGCCGAAAGAGGAATTCCCGCACTCAAGAAAAGGGAATTGGGATGGTATTTCGTATACACATTGTATAGTACCTAGTTCTAAATAGATAACTGATTAGAATTATATTATGATATATAAACACAATGCCAAATACGATACCGAAGTTTCCTTATTTCAAATGAAGTAAAGTTCCAAAATCTAATGATAGTGATTGTAGTACTGGTGGTGGTGAGGATGATGTGGTGTTGGTGATTGTAGTAGTAATGGTATTGATGATGATGTGGTGGTGGTGGTTGTTGTAGTAGTGGTAGTGATGATGATGTGGTGGTGGTTGTAGTTGTAGTAGTGATAGTGATGATGATGTGGTGGTGGTTGTAGCAGTAGTGGTAATGATGATGTACAAGGGTTGCCGGGACTTATTTTGGCTTGAAACGGGGTCGCCGTCCATTATGCACATCAGAGGGGTATCCCCATTCCCTCTCTCTTTGATCTTACTCAGCCAGTTTCCCGTAATTGTCTCCCTCCGGACATCGGGGGGGGGGGGGGGGGGGGGCTGGATCGCTGCCGTTATCGGGCCCCATTCTCTAGGAGTTGTTGCTAGCGTTCCTGACACTATGTGCATCGACTTGCGAAGTTTTACATCCACCGTCTCAACGTTTCTGCTTCTAGCGCCCCAAGTCGATCCCGCCAGCTTCTTCAGAAGACTGCGCCGCTTCTCTATCTTCCGGGCAACCCCTTCGAGATGCACCCGATATGTAAGGCTGCGATCCAACGTCATCCCTAAATATTTTGGATGCGGCTCATATGGGAGTGGCTGGTCCCCGACGAGGACATTCAGTTTGCGGGTGTGCCAAGCACTACATAGGTAGCGCTCGTCGAAAGCCAATAGCCGAGTACCTATATATCTATCTGAACTTAATGAAATGTGGTCTGCATTTACCTCGTCACATTAACTTTACGTTGTTTGTTTATTTTATTATTTTTTTTGTTTGTTTTGTTTTCAGCACCCGTGCATCAACATTTCACCTCGTTTCACCAAAACAGGAATCAAATTCACAAAAAGAAATATAATAAATAAGCATGGAGGACAGCACCTACTTTGATATTTCAAAAGGTCTCAATATCTACTATTCCATCTTTCTTATAATCGTCGGGACGGTGTTCAATGTATTGTGCATCATTGTTTTAAGCCGAAAAAAGTTTAGAGGAACCACATTTTCTATTTACTTCCAGTTTCTCGCCGTTGTAGATTTGTTTACCCTCTACAGCGGCCTAAGTCGACACTTTATAAATGGCGCTTTCGAATACCAGACAAGAGAATCTAGTGAACTCTTCTGTAAATTACATTTCTGGACAACGACCACTTCCCCTGATATCAGTGCTTGGGTCTTGGTTACTGTGACAACGGAAAGAGTACTGTCGATTGTCACACCTCTTGCGGTTCACGATTTCTTTTCAAGGAGAAATGTTTGTTTACTGTTGATTCTGTTGTCCGTGTCCCTCTTGATTATCAACATACCCACACTGATCGCTCATGGTGATTTGACAATACGTGGATCAAATGGGACAGTAACTGTTGTAAAATGCACAATGAACAGGTCTGAAATGAAATATTTTATGGAAAATATCTGGTGGTGGATTGATATCATCAAGTTTGTAATTCTCCCAAGTTTTTTGCTGTCAGTGTTTAACATCATCATAATAATCTCAGTTGTCAAAAGCCGAAAACGAATCGAAAAATTTGTCAGTGCTCCTTCAACTCGATCAAACTGCGAAAACGCAACTCGTTCTATTGTGCCACAGAAAGAGCTGTCTTTGACCATAACACTGCTCGTTATCAATGTCACTTTCATCATTCTCAACAGCCCTATATCAATCTACTTGTTAGGAGAAGATTATTGGTTTGAGCCTGGATTCACCTCCAAAGAAAGACTTGTCTACACGTTCAGCATCATGGCCATGTACACCAACAACGCAGCCAATTACTTCTTTACTGCGCTACAGGAACCAAATTCCGCGCGGAGATTCGAGTCTTATTTAAAAGTTGTATTGGAGATGTCCAAGTAGAAAACACAAAACATATTCTCCCAAAATGACCTCCCAGAATCGTCATGAAATTAACACTGTCAGCAGCTCTGTTCAAGATATATCACAAGGAAATTATAGAACATAATAAAAATCGTTCTGTGTAGTTAACATAACACATAACATCATCAGAGCAGGGTGATTTGATTTCTTATATCTTTTACAAGTACGAACTATAAAAAAGCAAATATACTTATTAGTTATCTTTTCTGAGACGAATAATGAATGTAAATGAATTATATCAATTGTGACAACAGACATCGGAGATCTACTGATTGCAGTGTATTGGATGTGAATGGGAAAAAACGAAAAGAAAAACAAAATAGAAAATAAATATATAGATTTAAACCAAAGTATAAACAGGAAAAACATCATTCCTGAATATATTTGACTGAATCGCGATTGGGACGAATACTTTGATATCGCACTGTCGGGTGACATGATCAAAGAGTAATGAACAACAAATATGATATCATCACTATGAGACCGATCGAAATTTATTGTACATATAATTATTGTCATACTCGGGACTAAATAACGTTTAAATTAAACGTAATATGAACTTGGATATTATACAAGGGTAGACTGGAAAGTATTGGCTCTTGCATTTCAAAACTATAATAATAGATACAAAATTGACAAAAGTATTAAAATAAATCTCAGTTTATGTCCTTTGCATTTTCATATTAGATTTCAGTATAGTCACCGTTCACATCCACACAGATCTGCCAACGATGCACCAGTTATTGCATCGCTTCGAAAAGGAATTCACGTGGTAGACTTCGACACCACCGATTCACCTTCGCATAGACCTCGTCATAACTGTCAAAATTTGCCCCCTTTGAGGTCTCTCTTAAAATTTAAGAAAAGGAAAAGGTCACTAGGAGCTGAATCAGGACTGTAAGAGGTTTGTTCTACGACTTAAGAAAACGTCCTCTTTCAATGTAATCATGCGTTTATGTAAGTATTCTCGATATCCGACGGACACATACCTCTCTATAACCCAGGATTTCTCGACCGATATATCCATCTCTTTACTGTGAAATTCCAAGCCTTTGTGAAATGTCAGATTGTTTTATACAGCGATTAGATAGATTAAGTACGTCAATTTCTTTGATTTGCTACAGTTGATGAATTTTGTGGACGACCACCGCGAGCCTGCTAATTAATTTTGGTGGGGACAGCATTAATTAGTCCCAGTATAACCTACCTTTTAACAGTTCGAATACCCACGAGTCACCATAAACAAGTTTCAACATTTATGGATGTTTACGGGTGCACACCTCTATGCAGTAATGAACTCAGTCACAGCACGCTGTTTATTGCATTATTTTTTTATTTTTTTTTCGGTGTGATTTCATCGACCGACATGCGAGAGTAGCGATTCTTTCAAATAAGATAAATTGAAATCAAGAAATAACAGCTAAACAAAATTTGGTGACCGAAGAGAAGAATAAATTACGCATATTCTGATATATAGTTTTTATTGGTAAGCTCAAAAAATCGGAGATATTCAATAGGCGTCAAGACTTTTCAGCTAAGCCTAGTATTAATGAACAGCACAAACGTTTTTGTAGATAATCTTTCTATATTGTATATAATAACAAAAACGGTTGTACCGTGTAGCAACAACGTTGCAATTATTTATTCGGATATTAATGTTACCATTTTACCTACAGATTTGTTATTTGTGCTCGTACATTTTCGATTACGTAAACCCTTGTAAGGTCTTTTATAGTGGGTTATAACGACGTGCACTTATAGCCTATGTGTATACGTCGGGTTATACGTTTTCACGTTTCCACACATTATAAAATTACACTTAAGTAAAGTAATAAAGGTCTGAATATGATATTTTTCTTGGACAATTTTCTCCTGTACAAAAAATGGCATAGTTATATTGAATTTGTTTAAAATAATGAAGACACATAGTTTGCCATTCTACTGTATTCACAACACTCAAAATCATCAGCTTACTTCTACTGGATATCCAACCTCAGACCTCATAATTACCAATAATCAGGAGGTCTGCGGTTCGATCCATCTATATCAGTGAGAACATTATCAAAAAATGATTGAATATACTTTAGAAGTCAGTTTGATTTAGTGTCAATTGTTTAATGGGAAAAAGATGTTTTTATCTCCATCAACGTAAAATATATATCAATTTGAAGTACCATGAGGCAAGTTATTTCTTCTTTGGTTTTGTTATAGAGTTCCATGGTTGTAGCAACGCTTTCCCATCATATCGGCCTCATTGTGACAGATGTCCCTAATCGTAAACCATATCAATCCACTTTATTGGTATGATTGAATTATCAGCCATTAAATTATTGATATTATTATATTCATCATCATAAACATCATCATCATCATCATCATCATCATCATCATCATCATCATCATCAACAGCATTATTATCATCATCATTATCATAATCATCATCATCATCATCATCAACAGCATTATTATCATTAACATCTTCATAATCAGCATAATCATCATCATCATCATTATCATCATCATTATCATCGTCATCATCATCATCATCATCATCATCATTACCGTAATCTTTGTATTCGCCACTATTGTAAATGGAATGATTATGGTGGCAATGATATAAACAAAAACGAAAGATTGACCTAAATGTTGACGTTTTAAATACATAAAAACCCGATCCAAAATAAGCGAACGAATACGCTGGTGATAGACTGCTGACATATTCATTTAAACATTCAATATAAAGTTATCGTGTCAAAGTTCACCGTCATCTTGATGTAATGGGTACTAGGAGGTAAATCGATCCATATTTGAAGGACTGGTTTTCTGGCCCAATTTTTTAATATGAGTTTATCCACATTACGGCTGATAACTGACTAAGATGACCAATCAAACGTAATGTGACTCTCACCGTCTCGATCTGTAATTATATTGGGATGAAGGGACGGAGAGAACTCAACTCCAAAACCTAACTTATAAGGTTAATGTAAAATGAGATACTACCATAAAAAAGTAGTCCTTCAGAACCGTGTATTTGATATAAAATTATGGAATCCATTTTTAAAGATAGAATCGTGAATTTTATAGAAAATCGCAACATGTTAATTAATTGTCAACACGGATTTAGAGAGGAACTCTTTTGTGTAACTTAGTTATTGCATGTCATGTAAGATTGTTGCAGCATGATTGATGATGGTAAATGTATTGATATTATATATTTTGATTTCAGTACAGCCTTTCATTTTGTTCCTCGTGAGAGACAATTCAGAAAACTAAAGCCATGTAGTACTCGACAGATAGTAATAAAGATTTCAGTTTAAAGAAATATGTAGCAGTAGTAGTGGTAGAAGTTGCACGTTATATCGGATAAGATAAGGTTCATAAGATAAGTATTCATCCCAGTTAAAGCAGTAATACTTACTAACACGTTAACAAATAAATAAACAAAAGTATCATAAAAGTAGATTTATAATTAATTAACGTTATACTATGGGTAAGTTAATTTTTCATCCTCTCTCGTTCTGTTGCTCGATTTACGTATAACTGTTCTTAACATATTTGTTGAGGTCTGAGAGATAGTGTGTCTTTTACTTGCTCAGTTCGGGGATGGTTTCTTGGTCTTTCTTTGGTTTGGCCGAAACCTCCTTTGTTTTGTGAGAATAGATCCTCATTTAGTGGGTAATCAAATCTCATGTCGTAGGTAACCAGATAGTTGATTACAGCGCACTCTGGATACGTCGACGTTGCCTAAGTCGATTTTTACCCAAGTCGATTTTTTTTCTTGGTCCCTCCCCCCTTCTTCCTATATAACATAAGTAAAAAAAAATCCACATGTGTCGATGTCGCTTAAGTCGATGTTCTTATCACTCATGACCACAATAAAATCACAAATAAACAAGTTTTTCCATCGGTTAAAAAAGCTACGAGTAAAAATTTTCAGTGGTTAAGAATATCCGCGAACGATTAGCGCACATCGATGTGATGAAGGTGCTTTGCCTGACGTCCGTGTACAATGTACATAAGCAGTATCGAATAACTTTGATTTATCCATCTCACATTTTACATCGTCGCAACTTCAAGTTCAAGATTTTTTTCTTCTAATCCAGGCCATCCTATAGTCCTATGTAATGGCCCTCTTAATTAGTATCAATTTTATCAAGAATTCAAGTGAAGACTACAACTACAATGGCAAACCTATTGCTGAAAAGAAAGATCCAGCTGGTAAATACATTTGAAAAGTCTGGCATACGACAGAAAATCATCGCATAGGAAATTGGCATTCCAGCCATTTCTGTCTAGACGATTTACAAGAAGCATGACCTTGGCCTAGATGCTCCTATCCTTCCGCTTTTCGCGGAATAATTTCACTTAATTGGTCTTCATTCCGCCATCAAGGCAAAAATTCCACTCTTCACCTTTCCAACCTGTGTGTCCTCTATTATTATTATTATTATCATTATTATTATTATTATTATTATTATTATTATTATTATTATTATTATTATTATTATTATTATTATTATTATTATTATTATTATTAATATTATTATTATTATTATTATTATCATTATTATTATTATTATTATTATTATTATTATTATTTGACCCCCTTTTTAGTCTTTACACAATCTGCACATCTTTACACATATTATATTTTATCATTTGAGTACTTTTGGATTGTGTATTACATTTTCTGTTGCAAAGCATGTCATAGTCAATAACAGTAAGTTGATTCCGCTTTTTGATCTGAAATTTAGCTTTTATTTATTCTGATTCCTTTTTGGGGCTATTGGGGATAAGAAAGAGCCTCTGATGACCACTACCGGGCCTCTACTTCTCTGGTCAATTCAACGCAACCAGGCAACGTCATCGAAAGACGCAACATGAAGGGCCATACTTATTCTAGATTGGCTTGCTTTGCTCATTTTGGTTACACTCCGGGTAAGTTGATTTTCGGTTAAGTCGATTTTCCCCTGTTCCCCTGGGCATCGCCTTATCCGGAGTCTACTGCAGTGCACTCTGGATACGTTGCTTAAGACTATTTTTACCCAAGTCGATTTTTTAAATATAACATTAGTAAAAAAAACAACAAAAAAAACAAAACAAAAAAAAAAAACAAAAAAACACGTAAGTCGATGTTCTTATCACTCATGACCACAATAAAATCACAAATAAACAAGTATTTTCATTGGATAAAAAGCTACCAGTAAGAATTTTCATTGGTTAAAAATATCCGCGAACGACTGGCACCTACGAGGTGGCGTAGGTGCTTTGTTCAATGTACATAAGCAATATAGAATCGCTTTGATTTCTCCATCTTATAATTTACATAGACGCAACTTCAAGTTCAATATTTCTTTTTCTAATTCCAGGCCATCCTATCTAATGGCCCTCTTAATCAGTATCAATTTTATTAAGAATTCAAGTCAAGTCTACAACTACAATGGCAAACAGAAGGTTGACAACCTTATCGCTGAAAAGAAAGATCCACTTGATCGATGCAGTTGAAAAGTCTGGAATGCCACAGAAAATCATCGCAGAGGAAATTGGCACACCAGCCATTTCAGTCTCCACGATTTACAAGAAGCACGAGCCAGAGGCTCCTACTCCTGTCCATCCGCTTTTCACTTAATCATTCCGCTTAATTGGTCTACATTCCGCATTCAAGACAAACAATCGAGAGAAAAATTTTTTAATCTCTAGTAAAAAAAAATGTTTAAAAAAAAAGTGAGCTATGGCTAATTTCGTCATCATCCCCTATGGTCAATCAACACACATATTATTGTGGGTCTGATTAGTCCCGTCAAAGTGTGTGCAGTCGATGTCAGAAAATATTATATTTTAGGGAGGGAGGCGGGGGGTGACCGAAGTACATAATATAAATTATGTTGACTCCAATATCTGAGGTCAATGACCTAGGTAATATTATATGTTGGCTCCAGTCGGTAGTATTATTGAGTATAGTCGGCTTCTTTCCTTATTTAATTTTAGCCCCGTGTATTTGTGTGTGTCTGTGGCACGTGCGTTTGTTTGATAAGGTGAGTGTTGGGGGGGGGGGGGGGGGGTCGGTCCTGACGAGGTTAAATCCAACCATTCAATGATTTGCTCTTAGACTGCCAGGACCTGTGTGTCCTCTATTATTATTTGACCCCCTTTTCAGTCTTTAATCAATCTGCAAATTTTTACACGTTTTATATTCTATCATTTGAGTACTTTTGGATTGTCTATTACATTATGTGTTGCAAAGCATGTCATAGTCATAGTCAATAACATTAAGTTGATTCCGCTTTTTGGTCTCAACTTCCGCTTTTATGTATTCTGATTTCTCTTTGGGGTTATTGAGGGTAGGAGCCTATGATGCCCACTACAGGGACTTCTCTGGTCAATTCGATGAGACCAAGCAAAATCAACGGAAAGCGCGACATGAAGGGCCTTACATATTCTAGATTGGCTTGCTTTGTTCACACACATTTTTCTTCATTTGGTTACACTCCGGTTAATTGATTTTCGGTTGAGTCGATTTAATTTTGTTCCCCTGGACATCGTCTTATATCCGGAATCTACTGTATTGTTCTATTTTAGCCCGTGCTTCCTTAGAAAGGAGCATACCATTTCCTGCCCATCAATGCTTTTGTTTATTCATCTTAACAACACCACTACCACATTATTTCATTCGTGCTTCATTCAACCTGATTTGTTGATAAAGGGGAAACCCGAAAGATCCATTTTATCTGTTTTCGTATATTAAATTGAATCTTACATTCAATTTTATATTGTTATACAAACTCTCTCTCTATGGTGACACAAAATGCGACAAGGCTGTGAATATGGTAAGAAAAACCCATTTTAAATAATTATAAATTGTCTCTTGTGGTGCCTATTTTCAGCTTCAATTTTTTTTTGTCTCTTCTATAATTTTTTTTTTAGAATTTACAAGAGAAAAAATTATCTCTTCTAGCAATTAAAAAACACTCACATTTGACTGTTGTCCTCAGAGAAAAGGATTCCAGTCAGAGTGTGAGCAAAACAAAGTTGTCTGATTCAAAGATTTTAAAAAATCATAGCCTTCATCAACCATCAACACAAAACAGGCAACGGGTGAAAATTTGTAAAAATTGTTTGTAAACACAAAGCCGTTGTATTCATTTTTTTTTTTTTTTTTTGGGGGGGGGGGGGGGGGGGGGTTATAGTGCTTGCAATCATATCAGCACCAGTAAAAAGGAAGATGAAAGAAAAGTTTAAAGATAATAGACCTTTTGAAAGCATCTTAGAGAAAGGAAGACAAAGGGTGATAATTCAAAAAGACAAAAGAAGTTGATACACGAGCAAATTATCCGTGTATCAATTCAGACTGCCTTAAAATCCCACCAAAACAATAACTACAAAGAATCTCACCAAGAGATGCAAACTTGCATTGTTGAAAAGTGCATATCAATAAATATGTAAATTATCTAAGGAGAGGCAATTTACAGATTTTTTAAATTTTTAATTGCCTATAGATATTTCACTCTGACTACTGTCAGCCACCTAGCAACAGACTCCAGGCAGGGCAATGTGAAATCAAATATATAATATTGATATCGAGGCATATTAAGAGATAACAATGGTGTGGACAGATGAAGAATAGACCAGCTTAGGACAGACAACATTCTTTCCGCCCCAATAATAACAGTGCCAGCTTACCATGCATTTATGGTGGTAATTGTTCTGTTTGTGTTTAGGGATTTTATGGCGCTTGAAACACTATCAGGTCATTGCAGCGCCAGTAAAAAGAAAGATGATAGAGAAAAGTTGTAGATCTGAAGTTAAAAACACCAAAGAAAAAGGAAAATAAATGATAGTGGTTCACTAGGGAATAGAAGATTCCATGAGCAATCCATTTTGATGTGTCTATTTTTACATTACCCAAAAGTCCCATCCAGGAACAAGGAAAGGGTCCCGCTATGAAGGAAACACTAAATGTTTACAAAGTACAATTTACAGTACAGTATTCAAAACTAATAGCCATGATAGTACATAACAGAGAGATGATTGACAAGGGGACAAAAAAATCTTTCAAAAAAGGTACCATACATTTGACTGTCTCCTACCTAGCAAAGGACCCTCACCAGGAACAGGAATAATCTGAGCAATCTCAATCCAGAAAAAAGACAGAGGGCAATATGGAAAGGGAAAACAGATAAAGTACATAGATACCAACAAGTCTTCCCTTGGAATAGGTCCTCATCAGAACTTATGGGGGAAATTTTAGTTTAAAAAAGAGAAAAAACAAGTACAAAAAGTAAAAATAAACCCCTTTTGTGTCTCAAATGGCACAAAACAAAACAATACTTTTTACAGATTTTTACACCCAAGCTTGTTCCCAAAGATCACCCCTTTCGCATTGAATGTACAAGTTAATGTCATTAAATAAAATGTTGTATTACAAAACATTGGGATGAATACAAAAACCAAATGAAGGTAGCATGACAAATGTGATTTATTTTACAAGAAAAGGGAAAATGAACACAAAGCATTGCATAACTGTACGGAAAATATCAAACCTCAGTTGCAGTTTGAACCTCGGATGACACAAATCGTATTTGGACACTCATACATTCACACATGCACACACACACACACACACTCAAATGCACATGCATTCCTACACAACCACTCACCCTCTCACGGACCTCCCAACAAGGGATTTTTGGGAACAAAAACACAGATTTTTCATCCCAAACATAGATAAAAGGAAAATTAAAGGAAAAGTAGTAAAATTGTTCTTACCAAAACAAGGAATAAAACATATCTAAAATATACGCTCAAAACATACAAAGTCACACAAATCAGACATTGAGAAAAACCAAACATTAACAAAACTCATCTTTGTGGACATGTGACATAGTACCCTTGAAGAATCGCTCGTATATTCGTAGATTGAAAATTAGCACTATTTCCTTGAAATTATTTTCAAGACCTGCTTCTGCTGGAAAAATGGATTTGCGTTATTTCAAAAATAGGCCTAAAAGGGATACATTCAACAGATAATTTGTTGAATATTCACTTAAACGAGTAATTATCTTATAATTCATAGTAAAGATTTGACTAATAATCTATATTGGCGTATTTCATGTGAAATTAAACTCTTACTTAGAATACTTAGATAAACTACAAGTAGCATCACCATTTTCACCAATAATACATGTACTATTAGTGACATTGAGTCTACTGAAGTTCAACACAGTATTCTATACTTTCTTGTTTTTGTCCTCGAGTAATGATAACTGTAATGATAATTGTATTTTATCTTCTTATATTATACTGAACAATAAGCCTCCTTTCTGCCGTTGCATTGCAGTCAATTTGAAAAAAAAACAAGGTTCTTTGAGCCAATACTATTGAACAGTAACACTGTAGAGTAGAAAATCTAATTCTGATACTAATCTAGTCTACAATCTGTATCCTCTACCACAACGTAGTTTTAGAAATATCTTAGTATAAGACCATCAAATTCAAACAGAAATGTAACAATTCTGAAAAATCAGATTTTACATGGACATGTTGACAGGTCTGATAACCTAACGCAATTACAGTTTTGATTTAATAGTGTTACAGGCCCTTTCCCTGACAATTTTTCATTGGTTTTTATGTATTTCCATTACAATAATGAGACCATAACAATTTGGGTCACAGGCCTGCAAATTAGTCCATGCCAATATGAAGTAATGAACCTATGATAATAACACGGTCAGTCAACAATTTCAAACATATTATTCAATATGATCTTCAGTTGTACAGACTGGTAGCAATCGAATCGAGTTATGCAAAAAAAAAAAAACCCAGTAAAAATAGAAATATTCCTCCAAATTCATTTCTTTTAGTAGCCTTTCTTGGAATCACGCCACATAGTGAACAAGAAAAGATAATTACAAATTCACTAGCCAAGCCCCCTTTACTTCCTGACAAGCCCCCTTCACCCAAAGACATGTTATTAGTGAGATTCATGGACTAATGGTTTGATTGCAAAAATTCGAGACCATTTTTTTCCCCAGACCCCGTTAATAATAAATATCATTTTCCACATATAATCCGGGAATCAACTCAATTCTGGGATGCCGGGATTTTGGCTTGATCCGGGACAATCCTGGTTTTCTGTGATGTCCGCTCTCATCGATTTATATTTTAAATCATCATAATCATATGACAATCCAAACACAAACTTTGCATTCAAACTTATCATCTATTCTAAGAAATTCAACTGTTCAAATCATTACTGTAACTATTGTTACATTGAAAGTAACCAACATTGCATTGTACAACAAAAACAACCATTCTCGTATAATCATGTAAAACATAATAAAAACAATCAGCATATCAAATCATTGAGAATATCATAAACCCCCCCTTCCTCTTCCTGGTTTATTGCCACCTCCACCACCACGACCTCCTCCACGACCACCACGACCTCCAGGTTGGAAAGCTCCTGGAAAAAGGAAAAAGACAAGACAAAACAAATGAGATAAACATCAAATTGAAATCCATCCAAATTTGAAAAGAGAGGTGTAGCAATAACTTCAATAAGATTTTGGTTTGGTTTTAAAAATCTCATCCAGGGGCATCTCGGAGGTAGCGAATTGACTCCTCAAGATAAATTCCACAATGGGGACGAATAAAGGAGGATTTAAATTTTTTAAAATTAATCTATTTTATCTTTTTCAACAACAGGTTTTAAACACCTAATAAATTCTGGTCAAATTAATTCAGAGACAAAATTTTTCACAATCTCAATCACTAAAACACTAATAATAATACCCATATACTAGCGTTCTACCATTCACTAGACAAAGCAAAACGAATGTGTAAATCACAAGAAGTCCTTATGGTAATGGGGGACCTAAATGCTAAGATTGGCAGAGGCAGAGATGGTGACATAATCGGACCACATGGACTCGGAGACAGAAATGAACGAGGAAACATCTGGGCAGATTGGTGTAGAACAAATAAATTAATGATTTCAAACACCTGGTTTCAACAACACCCAAGAAGAACCTGGACATGGCAATCACCAGGGGACAGAGCAAGGAACCAGATAGACTTTATAGCAGTATCATCAAGATTCAGAAATGGCATATTAAATTGCAAAACCTACCCAGGCGCCGATGTAGACAGTGACCATGTCCCAGTTGTTTGTACAGTAAGGATAAAGTTTAAAGCTATTCAGAGAACAGCTGGTAGAATAAAGAGGGATTACAGGTTATGCAAAGACAATGGCATACAAACAAAAATGAGAGAAGAATTTGAAAATGCACTCATGATACAAAGTCAAAGTGATCCTGATAACGAAAAATGTGAAAAACAATTTGATATATTCCAAAAGTGTGTCAAAGCAACTGCAGAAAAGCATTTACCAATAGCTCAAATAAACAGCAAAAAGGAATGGATGACAAATGAAATTCTAAACCTATTTGAAGAAAGACGAAAATGCAACAGAGGGTCTGCAGAATACCAAACATTGAACAACCACATTAAATCCAAATGCATCGAGGCACACGAGAACTATCTAGACTGGAAATGCTGCGAAATTGAAAGAGAATACAAACCCAACCCCCAACAAGCTCACCAAAGAATAAAAGAACTATCAGGGAAAAGGAAAAGCAAAGCAGCAGGAAGTTGTATCCAAAACAAACAAGGGGAACTGCTATTTGAAGAACAACATATAGAAAGCCGATGGGTAGAATACATAGGCGAACTGTACAATGATCCAAATAGAAATGAACCACCACTGAAATTCAAAGAACCATTAAGCGGACCAAACATCACCAAAAGTGAAATTGAACATGCCATGGAACGAATGAGGGATGGTAAAGCAACAGGCCCTGATGAAATATCTGTAGAGGTATTAAAAAGCCTAGGAGATCTAGCAATTGATGAACTTCACATATTATTCAACAATATATACAACACTGGGAAAATTCCAGAAGATCTCTGTAACTCTATTTTCATAGCAATACCAAAGAAAGCAGGTGCAGTCAGATGCGAAAATTTTAGAACTATAAGTTTAATAAGCCACACCAACAAAATACTGTTGCGTATAATTATCAACAGGCTAAGGAATAAGATTAACCCCGAAATCACAGAAGAACAATATGGATTCCAACCTGACAGAGGGACAAGGAACGCAATATACCTCCTCCGTGTTTTAAGTGAAAGAGCTATACAGGTTCAGACCCCACTATACCTCTGTTTTGTCGACTACAAAAAAGCTTTTGATAGAGTACGCTACGAAGAAATACTAAAACAACTGCACTCCATTGGCGCTGATGAGAAAGACCTCAGACTCATGCAAACATTATACTACACCCAGCAGGCATCTATCAAAATCGGAAACTCTACAGGAAATTCCATTCCTATTAAGAAAGGAGTCCGTCAAGGGTGTGTTGCCTCACCAGATCTGTTTAATCTATACCAAGAAACAATCATGAGGGGCATAACTAACATGGAGGGAATAAAAGTAGGAGGTCACAACATAAATAATATAAGATACGCAGACGATACGGTACTCATTGCAACATCAGAAATCCAACTTCAAAAGATTGTTGACAAAGTGCTAGTAGATAGTGAAGCCAAGGGAATGGAAGTGAATATCACCAAAACGGAATGCATGGTAATACAGAAAAACCCCGAAAACAACAACACCTGCAATATAACGATTCACGGCGAGCAACTTACCAACGTAGAAAGTTTTAAATACCTAGGTTCAATAGTGACAACAGATGGAAGATGTAACCGAGACATACGAGCAAGAATAACTCAAGCCAAACAGGCCTTCATGGACCTCGGAAACATTTTGAAAAACAAACAGATGTCGTTCGGGATTAGATTCCGAGTCTTGAAGTGCTACGTGTGGCCAATCTTGTTATACGGATGCGAAAGCTGGACTACAAATGCAGAAACACAAAAGAACATTGAAGCTTTTGAAATGTGGTGTTTGAGAAGGATGCAGAGAATATCGTATACTGCACACAAAACGAACGAAGAAGTGCTAAAACAAACATACCAACAAAGGAAACTAATGCCCTTAATAGCGGATCGACAACTATCCTTTTTCGGACACATAGTAAGGAAAGATAAGAATGAATACTTGGCAAGTTGTGGAAAAATACCTGGTAAACGCGCCCGGGGGAGACAAAGAAAAACACTCATAGACCAACTGAAGGGCTTCACCAACCTAACAATCCAAGAGATGTTTGAAAAAGCAAGAGACATGGAGGAATGGAGAGAGATAATTCATGCAGTATCCGAAGCCTGGACCAGGCATGGAACCTAGAAGAAGAATACTAGCGTTCTGTGATCATTAATCCAACTACAATTTTATAATTATGGAAAAGCTCAATTTCATCTAGTCAATCAGCTAAAAATTAAACAAATTGTAGGATAGCAGACACCCCTTTTTACAGTTTTCCTCCCAAGACTGGGAGCCCGAAAGTAAACTAGATACAATAAACATGTCATTAAACCATACCTCTCCCTCTGCCCCTCTGGCCTCCTCCTCTTCCACTTCTGAATTCTCCTCTTCCCTTGGACTTTTGTATGACTTCCTCTTTCACCATATCAATGACCTCATCTGGAATTCGTAGATATTTGATGGTGCTGCCTCGGATGTAACACTCCGGCATTCTCCAAAAACGATCTCCATCCTGTCAACAGAAATATCAACTCTTGAAACCAAACTTTGGCTGTACACAGACCTGTAAATGGCAGCTGCCAAACTGTGAATTTTTTTTTTTTCAGGGAATGTAGAGCACCAATGTTTTTCGTCAATATGTTTACTTAAAGTTCAAACTCATGATTAAAAAAAAGGTAGATTGAGTTCGTGAGCACTGGAAGGCAGTCCGTCTAGGAGAGAGAGACTCTGATTTCAAACTTGGATGGAGCTCATTAGTATTGGAAAACAATCGGATAGAAAACCTGAAAGAAAAGATCCCTAGTGCCCCACAGCCTTGTGGGTAAGTCTTGGTTGACCAAAGGCTAAGGAAGCAAATCCTAAAAGAAAAGCAGGACAAAGACGGAGCTGCTCAGCCAAAGGGCTCAAATAGCCCGGACAGGCGGAACTGCCGAACCCGAAACTGGAGCGTCACCCAATCATCCCCACAAACATGATATTGTAATTTGATATTTGAAATAAACGTTTTCTAGAAATGTGACAAATTAGGGAACAGGTAATGGTGTAAGACGTATGTCTGAAATTTTGTGTATAAAACAGTGTCAGACAAAGTAGAAACAAAAATACAAGAAATAATCATCACAAAAATCAGCATGCCTTGAGACAGGCTGACTTTTGCTAAAAGCATAGAGATAGGGGATGGAAGGTCACTACAGGAGAGAACAGTTTAGTCTAACATGACTGAAGCCTATTCGTGTTTATCTAAATCAGACTTTGATTTGATTACTTGGCTTATATAAGGAAAATAATGGGACAGAGGAAAAATTTATATTCTCATTGAGATTATATCTCAAGCATTTTATTTTATCTTGACTCCCCAGTACCACTTTATACAATTTATTCAAAAAGATTTTCTTTTAAATTGATCAAAAATATGCAACGTTGATATGTATTCAATGAGTCAAAAACCATCACTTGTCACCAACTTACCCTTGAAGTACAAATCACTTCCCGCAAATTGATATTCATCCAGTTATCGCAGCTCACCAAATGTCCGTTGTAGGTTTCACCATTTTTCAACTCAACCAACTAAAAAGAAAACAAAGAAAATATAATGTAACTTGCTGTAATGACCACAAATTGCTGGCCAATAAAAACGAGGGTTAAGGGGGGAAAGGGAAAATAATAGGCCAACTGTTGGACAATTTCATTATATTGTAATCATCTCTAATACATCACGTTCTTGTTAATAGTATTAGCATATGGCTACATCTCCACACAGGAAGTCTCCAGCCAGTCTTTAAATTCTGCACCAAGGCTGAGGCCAGCCTTGAATCCTCCTGCCAATCTTGTCACAGGACAGTGCAGGACTATGTGGTCTGCTGCCTCTGGCATTCCCTGACAGTGGGGACAGTCAACTAACTCCCTGAGAACCCACCAATGCATGTTTGCAGCAGGCCTGTCAGTAGTCTGTTTGATGCAAACCACTGTTTTCCATTGCCATGCCTGAAGCCTGGTGTTACTTCTGTTGGGTCTTTGATTACCCCACTTCCCTTAGGCATGGTGTTTGTGCAATATTCCCTCCTCCAGGTTTCACCAATATCGAAATTAAGTTCTACTTTATATTACTTTAAGGTCAATATCCATATTCGTGAGCGTAGTGTGTACGTATAAGAAGAAAATAAAATTAAACTGGCAAAGTGATGGCAAATATTGGATGCCTCTTCTTCCTGAGGTAAAAAATAAAAAAAAAAAAAAAATTTCATCTGCTGTGTAATGCGGCATAAAACTTGAAACATATTATCGTGTTGCCATAGCTGCCAAGTTAAAATCTGGTTCACAGGAATTTCAGACACCACTCGAGGAATCTCAATGCCACAAAAGGAATTCCCACATTCCAAAAAAGGGAATTGAGGTGGTATTTGGCATTGTGTTTACATACATATCTTACAGTTCTAAATAGATAAACTAATTAGAATTAGAACTATACAACATGTAAATGCCAATGTAAATGCCAAGTACCATCCCAAAGCCCCTTTATTTCAAAGAAGTAAAGCTCCAAAACCTAATGGTGGTGGTTATGTAGTGGTGG
Source organism: Berghia stephanieae (assembly GCF_034508935.2). NCBI lineage: Eukaryota > Metazoa > Mollusca > Gastropoda > Nudibranchia > Aeolidiidae > Berghia > Berghia stephanieae. The sequence goes on along the minus strand of NC_088360.1, from coordinate 128,955,892 downwards.
TAGTGATGATGATACATGGGTAGTGGTTGTAATAGTATTGGTAGTGATGATAATGATGTGGTGGCGGTGGTGATTATAGTGGTAGAGGTAGTGATAATGTGGTGGTGGTGGTTGTAGTAGCTATGGTAATGATGTTGATGTGATGGTGGTTGTGTAGTAGTATTGGTAGTGATGATGAATGTGGTGGTGACGGTTGTAGTAGTAGTGATGTGATGTTGATCTGGTGGTTGTAGTAGTAGTAGTAGTAGTAGTAGTAGTAGTAGTAGAGATGATGGGGTGGTAGTGGTTATTGTAGGAATGATGATGATGTGGTGGTAGTTGTAGTCGCTGTGGTAGTGATGATTATATGGTAGTGGTAGTGGTCGCAGTAGTTGTGATTGTGAAGATGATGTGGTGATAGTGTTGTTGAAGTAATGCTAGTGATGATGATGTGGTGCTGGTGGTTGTAGTAATAATGTGGTGCTGATGGTTGTAGTATTATCTGTAGTGATGATGACATGGTGATGGTTGTAGTAGTTATGGTAGTGATGATGATATTGTGGTGGTGATGATGGTGGTTGCAGTAGTTGTTGTAGGGGGGGTTGTTGTAGTAACAGAGGTGGTGATGATGATGCTGTGGTGGTGGTAGTTGTAGTGATAGTGAAGATGATGTTGTAGTGGTAGTGTAGAAGTGGTAGTTATGATGATGTGGTGGTCGTGGTTATAGTAATAATGTGGTGGTCATGGTAGTCATGATGACGAGGTGGTGGTTGTTGTAGTAGTAGTGGTAATGAGTGTTTATGGCAAATAGTGTTAATGATGATGATGATGAGGTGGTGGTGGTTGTAGTAGTAATAGTGGTAGCAATGATATGGTGATGATGATTGCAGTAGTGGTGGTAGTGATGATGTGGTGGTATCCTTGGAATGTGACTTCACCGGAAGTTTACAAAATTTGCACATAACCCAAAATAGTTTGCTCCAGACCGGATTTTTTTCTGGTGGAACTGAGTGTTGGCATCACTGTGTTGGGAATAGTTAAAAATAAGAATTTAAGTTCAATTATAAGAGATGTAAAAATCACTGCAAATGTCAACACACACACACACACAAACTGATTGATACAAAATCCCAAGTCTTTTCTCAAGTTTCAAAAGAGATTTTTCACTCGCTTCAATTCATCCAGGGTAACAAATATCTGACTTTCTTAACATTAGAATTATCAAAATTAAAATAACATATCTCTATTTTTTTGCTCTCCTAGGGCAAACAATGACTAGTTTCACAGCCTAATATCAAATCAGATTGACAGACATGATTAAAAACTGGCCTTACCATTGGATGGTTGACTGCTGTCCGAAGTAGAGACAGAGGCAACTGAAAATACGAAAAGAACTTTTTGTTACTTTTTAAAAATCATCAAAAAAGTTGACAACAAACAGGAACTGACTATAAAACAATATGCGGTTTTTATCCTCAAAAGTGGGGTTGAAGGCGAGTTGTAATATAAAAGTGAGCGAGTGTATCAATTTACAATAGATGATGATGAAATTTTGCAGAATTTTATATTTCAATTAAATGTCTATCGATGTATCAAATTTAAATGTATTCATAATTGAAAAAATTATTATAATTCAAAAATTGATAAAAAATTTACTTCATTTAACTTTCTGAGAAATACAATCCAGAATTAAGAATGAAATACACCGTTAGAAGGCTTGTTTTGTATTTGTACCCTTTAAATGATACCAATATTAGCCACATAGGTTCACAAATAACGCCAAAACAGTGATGAAGAGCCAAAAACAAAGTTTTAAATTTTTTTTAACGAGTTTCACCTTACAGTACTAAATGACAATGAGCCTATCGGCGGCCACTGGACTGGAGTTATCAACGAAGTGCCTAATTGGGAGACCTTCCATAACCTACTACATCCCAACAAGTATTCTTGTTCTAGTACTAGTAGTAGGGGGTTTGGGGAGGGGGGAAACTTTTTTTTTTAGTCATAGTCTCCCCCCTCCCAAACCCCCTACGAGAAGTTCTTGTGCAGGGGGTTTGGGAGGGGGGCGACTTTAAAAAAAAAGTTTCCCCCCTCCCAAATCCCCTGCTAGAACAAGAATACTTGGGATGTAGTAGCTTATGGAAGGTCTCCCTTATTATTAGTTGAGGGAAAATTTGGGTTGTTTCCCTTAGACTTAGACCTAGCACGAGGATTATTCGGGAGGACTGCCAACGGGATTATATCGATGCATCATAGCAAACTATGTTTTAAACAGTTATTTGAAAACTGAATTTTCATGTTTTATATTTATAATAGTGAATAGTGCCTAGCCTCTAGCCTGAACTGACACTGACACTGAATCACTGAACTGCTGCTGGGCACCCAAGCCCAACTTGGGCCAAGGAAGTGAGTTTAATTTGATAAAGCCTACAATAACTGAAATCAGAAGAAGAAAAAATCGCAAGAAATGTGCCTCTGAAGAAAAAGTACATTACCATTGTTATAAGTAAGTTATTTGGACATGCAAGTGTCTCACTCTCACAAAAGCACACGATCAAAAAACGATTCGTGAGGAGAAATCTCTCTTGTAATTCGAGGTTGTTGAAGTGGAGGGTTGCCAGATTATTTTTCAACAAAATGCCAGGGGAAGACTCAAAAAATGCCAAAACACTCAAAAAGATGCCAAAGTCTGTTGACTCCCACCCCCACTAAGAAAACTACTCACTTTTGATAGACAATTTACTATCATATCCTGGTGGCTTGCGTGTTTTCTTTTCTTTTTCTTTTTTTTTTTTTTTTTTTTTTTTTTTTTTTTTTTTTTGAATTATACTAAATTTCCTGTTGGGGTAATTATTTACCTACTGACTACTAAGTGGAGTGCTAAACCACTACACCACGGTTGGATTTTAAGAATGAAAAAGAAATGTGAAGATGTTTGTTTTTACGCGTTTAGAAATAATTAAGAAAAGGTGTCATTTGAAGTATAATATACAAGAAAAGAAAATGCCAAATGAAAATGCCAAATGCCAAATGATTTTTCTAATGCCAAACGGTTTTCAAAAATGCCAGATTTTTGGAATCTGGCATTTAAAATGCCAAACTGGCAACCCTGTTGAAGTGGAGATAATAAAAGTCATGAGGTTGTTCGATTTGTGGCAGTGTTTTAGTCGTAATAAGGTATTAAATTGCGATGTAAGCTTCAAATTACATCTTATTTGGTCTAAGTAGAAACATTATGTTTGAGTTATCTTGAAATTATATTTTCTTCATAGTTTGTATCTAAAAATTAAATCAAACGAAATTTTGCAGCTGTCAAAAACAGAAAAAGAAGGGAAACAACTGCCCTTTTGTTTACAATTTGCTACAAAATACAAGGCAGTTGGAGATCGACTTATACTTTGTTTAGAAGTAGGGAAGGTGATCTGTAAGTAGATAGCGAAAAGGAAATAATTATAAGTTAACGTAATTTGATCGCCATTTTATGGCACTGAAATAGCAAAGGTCATGATTGCTTCTTTGACTTGGTGTTCTGCTAAAAATTGACCCTTTTTTTCACGCAGTTTTGTTAGGTACTTTGGTAAAATATTCAAATTGGATTGAGCTCAATGAAACCTATATCATTTTAAAGTGCTTTTCAACACGATTCTAATGATACCAAAATTGTGAAAATCAGATAAGCAGAAAAAAAGTTATGTTAGTTTAAAGGCTGAAAATTGGTCTTCTATTTGCCTTTGTTATTTACTGACGGACTTTGTGACCTGAAAATTGTTGCATTTCCGGTAGTAACCACCATTTGGATTTCAAAACTGGTCTAAAATGGCCGCTAAGATTTGAGTAAGGATTTTACTGGAACGAATTTCATGGATGCGGTATACAACTTTGCCCTGAATTTAATTTTATAAAAAAGTTAAGATGTTAAATAAACGTGCCAGCATGAAATTTTGATTTACCAAGTTCTAATCTTTTAATTATCCAAAGCTAAATTATACCCTATTTTATCCATAATCAAAAGTTATACTAAATTGTCATTGATTTTAAAATAAACTACACCAAACGATAGAGTAACTTCTCCTGAAGATAATAAGACATAAATCATTAAAATCCATCCATAAACAAAAAATCTATGGAACTTTTTCTGAGACCCATCACTCAAAAGTCCAAAAAATCGGGTCACAGCCACTAGGCCATTTATCGGCTCCCTGCTGGAGGGCCAAATGGACGTTTACCAAAGTACCTATTTTTGTTTTTTGTTTTTTTTTGTTATTGGTTTCTTTAAGTTATCAGTCATTATGAAGATAAACTTTGAAACTATTATTTTTCTTTTTTGACAATCGGATCATTCTGTTAAGGTTACATATCTATCCATGGATCTTGGTTTGAATTTTGATGATGAAGATCTGCTGTGTCAGTGTAATGAAAGGAACAAAGTGGGAGACCGTGACGTACCGTACAATGTAAAAATATGCACAAGTCAGGTAAATGAAAATGTATTGAATTTCATTTTTATGACATTTAGATTTCATCAATGTCTCGTGTGTGTTTTGTGACTTGTTTTTAATAATTTTCATGAAAATCTGAAATTTATTAAATATCTGACATAATTTTAACAAATGCATTAGCATCTTTTTTTTCTAAAAAAAATTTACAATTTTTAAATGTTGATATAACAGTATATATAAATAAATATATTATATAATATAATAATAAAAATATTTCAAGTATAATTATGATCATCTTCTACAATATTGTTGCGAGCATTCGCTCTCATCAGGAAGTGAAAGTGAAAGTTGTCTTTTTCGTAATGTTCTAGCTTTGTGTTTATGGTGGTTTGTAATTACATAAAAGGTGTTTGTTTCTAATATAAAAGCCAATATATAAAATTCAGACAAATCAACGACACTTTCCAAAACAAACTCAAACAAGACATACATCAAGACTCCAATGTTTACGTTGCTGCTGACAAAACCACAAATTTCTACAAACTCACCCCTAATGAATACTCACATTTACTTGACAAAAATATACAAGCAGAGTACAAGAAACAAACACCATCTACAACACCTGACATCACAGCAGAAGACAAAAGCATCGTCAAAAACCTACAGCTAAGCAATAGAATAGACACCACAGCAAAATCTAACACCTCCATCGTTATCAAAGACCATAAATCGAACTTTCATAACAACGTCCAATGCCATCTCATAAACCCATGCAAGTCACAAAGCAGAAAAATAAGCAAACAGATTTTAGACAGAATCAACATCAAAATCATCAAGGAAACCAAATTCAACCAATGTAGAAACACAGCTGGTTATCAACTGGTACTGAAACACAGAAAACAAACAACGACAAAATGCAATCATCTTTGATATCTGTAATTTCTACCCTTCAATCGCCAAAACCCTACTCCTCAAAGCACTACAATTCGCGAAAATTTTGGACAACATCACAGAAGAAGAAATCCATATCATCCTGCACTCGAAGAACATATCGCGATACAACAATGGAGTAGCATGGACAAACAAATCCACAAACTTTGATGTCACCATGGGAAACTACGACGGAGCAGAAATATGCAAGCTCGTCGGACTATATCTACTTTCCCAAATGCAACATCTTGATATAAACATTGGACTATACAGAGATGATGGGCTCGCATTGTGCAATAAAAGACAGAGGCAGACTGAAATTATAAAGAAAAAAATATGCAAAATCTTCCAGGACAACTATCTTAAAATTACCATCGAAGCCAAAAAAAAAGACATTCGAATTCTTAGACATAACTATCAACCTGAACAAAGACACCTAACAACCATTTTCAAACCCCAACAACATCCTATTGTACATCCATAGACAAAGCAATCATCTGCCATCTATAATAAAAAGCATCCCAGAGATCATTAACAAACGACTATCTAACAACTCTACAAACAACATATTCAATGATGCAATCCCACCATACACAGACACACTACAAAAAAGTGGCTATGACTACAAACTGAAATATGAAGAAGAGACCCCAACGAAAAAACGTCAAAGAAAACGAAATATAATATGGTTCAACCTGCCCTACAACAAGAACGTGACAACCTCTATCTGTAACAAATTCTTCAATCTACTACAAAAATGCTTTCCTCCCGGTCACGTCCTACACCCAATCATGAACAAAAACACCACCAAAATAGGATACACCTGCATGCCAAACATGCAAAACGTTATTTCCTCCAACAAATAATGAAAACTATCACAGCCACCTCAGCCCAACAACAACCTAGAGAAAAAATGCAACTGCAGGACCCAGGCAACATGCCCACTAAACGGCAATTGCCTGACTCAAACCGTTATTTATCAAGCCACAGTTACACGACCAGACACACCAAAACAAGAAACATACATTGGCCTCACTGAGTGTTCATTCAAAACCAGATACAACCTGCGTATATCTTCCTTCAAAAACATACACAAACGACATTCTACTACACGAAGCGAATACATTTGGAACCTCAAAGAAAAAACATACAACACAGCCTTACATGGAAAATCATCTCCAGAGCACAGTCGTACTCCCACTCTTCTAAGATTTGCAACCTCTGCTTAGAAGAAAAATTCTTTATCATCACAAAACCAAACATGGCAACACTCAACAGAATAAATGAACTAACATCTTCATGCAGACATAGAAACAAACACTTTTTATGTACTTACGAACTACCATAAATACGAAGCTAGAACATTATGAAAAACACAATAATCTACTTTCACTTTGACTTCCTGACAAGAGCGAATGCTCGAAACGATATTGTAGAAGTTGATCATAATTGTACTTGAAATATTTTATGAATAGCCCCTTTTATCAAAAAGTTGAGCACTATTATTTCATGGTTTTTGTTTTTATAATTTATATATATAAGCCATTACATGGTGGAATTTTACAAATTTTACAAATTCACTATGCTTATTGTGCTTCAAAATGCTTCATTAATTCCCTGGTAGGTCCATGAAACCAAATTTCCGTCATTTCCATTTCAGGCAGTGCAAATCATCTGTCCTTTTTGTTCTAAAATTCTTACAATAATATATCACTTCCCATAATCAGGTACTCTCAGACCTTAGTTAAGTGGGACATTGTTTGCAAAGTGCCCTACCCAAATGAGCTGTGGCCAGAAGTATTGTTTAATCGTTTTCACCAATTAGTTGCTGGTCATGCTCAACATTGCTTTATTTTGTTACATGACAAGCTACCATAATATTATCGCTTTGATTCGGAGACCATGAGTAGTTTTCTGTTGTGTTTGTTTCAAATACCAACCAGTGGTTTGAGGATGCACTTGAAGGCTTGGATGAAAATGGTGAAGAAGCCAATGATGATCTCAGGATGAAAATGGAAAAGTTTAGTGCAGACCACCACTATCACCAGAAAGATTATATAACTGCTGCAGCAAAGTATAAACGATTATCAGGTAAGCTCCATTCACGATATGTAAAGGGAAACAATACTTTGTAACTTAAAGGACGTCAGTCAATCATGGATTATCTCCTCTGATGTATGTATGCATTGTCCAAATAAATGGGACAACCACGGCTTGTCAGATTAAAAAAAAAAAATAGATTCTATACTCTAAATCAAGCAATTTAATTTGTGATGATCTTTGAAGCGTTGTATCCAACCATCTGATGGAATGAAATCATGGCTCATTTCTGCTTCAAGTTGCTTCATTGACCCTTAGATGTTGACTTTTTTTTTTTTTTTTTTTTTTGCTACAGCCAGAGATTAAGAGCACTTAAACGTTTTGTTCTTTGAAAACTTTTATCCTTGTTCTTGTTGTGTTTTCAAGGTTTGTGTGTTCTGCTTTGAAGTGTCTTTATATTTCCAAAATCTTGAAATGACAGATCTTGAAACACAGTATTTCTCCCCAGTTTTCCCAAAGTTGCGCTGACTTTCTGCTTTCAACGGTTTTTAGTTTAACATTGATAATGATATTCTTGTTCTTGGTTGCCATGTTATTGATAGTTGAACGTTTGAACGTGAATGACAAAGCTCATAATGTTTATAGGTAACTTTTGACAGAAAAAGTAATTGAAATCTGATTCCTTGCATTCAGTCAATATATATATCATTAGGACAACACATTTTGTACCGCCCACACATGCATTTACGCATCAATCAATGCAGTGCGCCCTGAACCTCTGCCAATAGGGTTAATGGAATGCGATGGTTTACTCAACTTTGAGTGTTGACCCAACACATTAATATACACTGGTCGTAAAACAAAAATCTGATGGGAAAAGTAGAACATTGTCGACTAAGAGCGTGCAGGTGTGAAGACTTATTACATAAGGAGACACAATGCGATGGCTGAGTGGTGTAAACTCTCACTAACATTATGATTATGACACCTCACATGTCCTGGTGACCAATGAAGTTTCACAATGTAGTAAAACATAATTAGCCTTCTTAACAATGTTATGGCACTATTGCCTGTCCCCAATGAATTATGATGTGTGAAAGTTCATTTCCATTGCCAATGATTTACACTGATTGTAAAAAATATCAGATGGGGAAACGTAGAAGATGGTCAAAGCAGAGCATGCAGTTATCCAAACCTTATGTGCAGATATGGAGACACATTATATCGAAAACAATCCTGTCACCCAAGAATAGCTTGCAGTAATAAAATGTATGCAGAAATCCGTCATGCAGAAAAGCGAGGACTACTGCATTCACTGGAGTTGTTAAACTATTTCACTGCCTCAAAGTTGATGATATGTTGAATATTAGTGTGTACACACTCTTGTCTTATTTCAAATTGTCTTGACAATCAACAAGAATGTAGATGAGCTTAAATGACCCCCACTTTTTTGATGAAATCATTATATTTAATTTCAATAAGAGGCTGTTGTCAAAAGGAGTTTTGTGTAACATTATATATGACAACACATCAATATTTTTTTTGATGAACATTTATAAAGTGCATTTCCATGGATTTACCATGATCAGTGCACTTCACAATGTGTTTCATTAAATCCCCCAGCAGGTCATACGGAACCATATTTCCCTTTCATACAGTAAAAGTCATCTGTTAGGTGTCCATTCTTTATTATCACTCTTACAATACCCAATAAACAGGTACTCATTCATACCTGGGTCGAGTGAGGTAATGTGTGTCATATGCCTTACCCAAGGACCAAAATTTTACACAATCAATGTCACCCATCCAGGTACCGACCATGCTTAGCATTGATTGACATTTATGACAAGAGAAGGCCCTTAACAGCTGAGCCACCAAGAAACACATTATTCAGTTATTAAGTAAAGTTGTGGTGATCTTTAACTTTCAAAAGTTGCTATGGGCTAATTGATGTAAAATAATTTTTAAAATAAAAATAAAAAAAGAGTCTAGCACGAAAAGAATAGCAGAAATAGGTCAACTTTTTCGACGCTTTAAAGATATTTCTTTCATTTTGGAGGCAGACTCTCATTTTCAGTATTATTTTTTAATTTGTTTTGAATACTAAGCTTCTAGAAGCTGTGGACTGTAAAAAGTAATAAACAACAATGAATATAACAGTTACTAAAAAAAAAAATAATTTTTTTAAAATTGTTTAAAGAAAAAGAACAAGATGTTAAACACGGAATGTTTCAGGCTCAAAACCCTTCTTAAAATTATCCCTGATGAAAGTTAAATTTTACCTCAACTTTTCATATCTACGGTACTTAATATTGATGTGTTTTATGTGTTGTATGTTACACGAATGACCTCTTGGCAAAGCCTCTATAGTGGGATTGTCTAAGATCCCGGAAATGGGTTTTTCATCTAATGTATGTTTTAACAAACACCCAGATATGATGACACCAAAGTCCAACTCAGCATTATGGCACGATGTACAGGAGTCATTGTCTAGATGTTATATCTACACAGGCCTCAGAGATCAAGGGTTACATATAGCCAGGGAAATGGTAAGTTGTACATTTATTCAGGCTTCACAGATCATGGCATACATATAGCCAGGGAAATGGTAAGTTGTATATTTATACAGTCCTCACAGACGAGGGCCTACATGTAGCCAGGGAAGGCCTGAGTTTCGTATCAAATGAATTGTAAATTATTTTTAATGGTGTTCACGAAATATAAATATGTTGTATTATTGATAAAACTACCTGTTCAAGATTAATGGAATTTCCTTTGACCGTACTGAAATCATATTTACAAACCCTGTTGCTACATATATTCTATATCATACATAGCAGTGATATATCACTCTGTTACTTGAAAAGGAAATGAATGAAAATTTATTGTTGTGTCACTGTGATCCACCATTTCAAAATGTTACAATGTCAGGGTAGTTCAGGTCATAAAGGTTGAATGTATAGTCAAAAATATAAAACAGGGAATAATTTTTTGTTTTGTGGAGGGATACGGTTTCTTAAGTGACAAAAGTTGAAATCTCACATTTTTGTTCCTTTTAACTTAAATATTAATTTTTGACATCTGGTTAACTCACTCAACCCTGACACCGACTATATACGTAGTTTGCCTGGGTTACTTTTACCCCCCATGCCTATTTGTTTCATTTTTCTGAGACAAAATATAGGTGCAGTATCAAAGCTAATGTTTTTAGTTTTTGGATGTTAAGGATAGTTGAATAAAACTATCTATGTACATGCTCATTTTTAATACATATCTTCCAATTTTGAAAAGTAGCAAAAATCTCTAGGATTGAGTGAGTTAATCTCAATATAATACAATTTTTAGACATTGGGTCGTAATTGATTGAAATGTCAACTAGTATTTATAGAAAATTATTCCACAACTTATCAGAATATTATTGAATATTATGTCAGAACCATATTTATCGTCCTGTCCAGGTGAAATCATCATTAACAGAGGATGAAGCAAGACAAAGACAGGCCCTTTCTTTGTTGTCCTTTGCTTGTGAGAAAGTTCAAAACTGGGCTGGTAAGAATGGTTTGTTGGTAAAAATACTCGCTCGGAATATTTTAAACCCATTGCAATTGCAAGCTTTATTTTGACCTATTAAAAATTGGGGCTCATTTTACTTTGATCAAACATAAGATTTTCTTACCACTTTTCTTTCAAAGAGAAAAGGAACAGATGCGTATCTCCGTCTTTATTGAATCCAAGTCCACATAGCTCTTACTGTTCTGTGACTTAATGATCTTCTGATATGACAATCACCTTCTCTGGTTAGAGTCCAGCTCTAGGTGACACAAAGTTAAGTCCTTGGAAAAGTCTATTTACTCATATTCTCTCACCATACTCAGGTGTAAAACGAGTACCTGGCCTTTAACGGCATTGCTTCCGCCAACTAAAGTTGTAGTATTGCCTTACAGACGTCATGTCTCACCCTACATGTCAAGTGTTGCTGTTGGCTTGGGACCCCTGTAAAATGCTTTGAGCACATATGTTGGATATTGCGTAATATAAGACCTCCGTGTTTTTTATCTCTCTGAAAATGATGAAACATGCATTAATAATGAGACGCTTAAAAGAAAAAGAATGTGAATTTAAAGAATTTAATAAAATTGACTCGTGAAAACAACGACTGTCCAAAATTCAAAGAGGTTGAATTTTCCTTGTTTGTGTATTTAGTTCCGGATACTATTCATTTTATTTTTTTTTACAATATGTCCCAATTCTCATTAATTTTTGCACGTTTACAAGGCATAGCTTTTAAATTGGTTCCATCAATTTTTTGATGAAGAAAAGACAACACCAAGCGTCATGACAAGAAGTTAACAATTGACTCGATCATGAAATAGGTCAAAGTGACAAATTAGGGATCAGGCACTAGTGTTGGATAAAAATCGAAAAATGTGTTCATAAAACACAGTACCACACAAATCAGAAAGAAAAATATAAGGAAAAAAAAATACTCCCAAAAATCAGCATGCCTCAACTGGGGGAAGACTTTCAGCACAAATGAGTTACAACAGTTATTATGCTGAGGGCAGTCACACTCAGTGACTTACCACCAATCATTGTAAAGTTTTTCCTCATCTGGGTTCCTTTGACAAGATATTGTACTATTCTTATGAATTTAACATTTATAAAACTCTTTCTATTTTTCAATGGAAACAATAAAAAGCTGTGAGCTTCATTTTTCCCTTCACAAGGTCATATGAAGCCAAACATCCATTTCATACAGTACTAATTGCCTTTTAAGTGTCCATTCTGAACTGATATTTTTACAATATCTGTCGCAGCCTATAGCTGGTTCTTCATTCACAGGTGGGATTCTTCCTCAGATCCACGGAATTCCACAAAAATTGTTTTTCAATCCTCAGATATGATATTTTGTGAAGATCGCCTAATCTTTTGCCAGAACTGCTCTTTTTGTCTCTATTTAATTAAGATATAATTTTTGTGCTGTCAGAGAAATTGTCCTCTGAAATTGGCTTCAGGGAGTTCCACTCTTGCCTTAGTGTACGGTAAAGCTGCATGACCCTTTTCATTTGTGACCAGTCATCTCAAAACGATATTATGTCATGTTATTTAAGCTGCATAAAATTTAATTTATAGACAAAATTATCAAGTATTTGGTATACATCTCTTATTTAGGAAAATAGATGAAATTTTTTGAAATAGTAAAAGCTATAATCTCCCCCCTTTGCTTTCTTTTTTTTTTGTTGTTGTCATTTTTACTTTAAAATCCATTTTGAGATGATGGTCACATGCTGAGCTCGGACTACTCTTTTTTCTTTTCTTTTTTTTTTTAAATAGAATGTGTCGACACGTTAGAGCAGTTATGTGAGCTTCAGCCCCAATACCCTCAGGTCTGGGTCAAGCTTGGTGATATCTATAGTCATTTCCAAAAGGAATGTGAACTGTCAACAGATGATTTAGACTCGCTTCTCATCAAACAACTCTCAAGTTATTTGAGGGCCAAGTATGATCGTTTTTAACTTTTGTCATATATCCCATGTTAATTCCTATCATTTCCTTTATCAGGAGTAAGCGAAACCAAAATCCATCAACTCCAAGTAGTCAACAGTTCGACCTACCAGTCTAAGGCAATAATCTATCCTGTGAAAAATGAAACTTACCCCCTTCCACCTCCCTCCCAAACAAAAACAAATAAAAACAACTAGTTCTAAAAACAAAGGAGATGACGTCAAAGTCAAGGTGTGTTTGTGCTATTTTTAGGACTCTAAGAAAATCAGACTCACTGTTTTTTCTAACAATAACGTTAGCTGATATATTTATCCTGCGATGAATGAAACTGTAGTTGTACGAAATGAAAGTTACCAGAGGAGGGCTTTTCTTCTTATATTTTTGCAGTCAAAATTAGATTATGATTTTCAGATCCTGTTTGCCTTAATTTCGAAATACGAGAAGATTTTCTTGATTGCTCTGCTATTGAAATTGGTGTAAAAGACATTTTTAAAACAGTTTTAAGAGAACTTGGCTTGAGGACATGGATGGCAATGGTGACTTTCTCTCTAATCACTGTGGAAACTTTCAGATCCATGCATCTGCTTTTGCATCATATGTAACAAGAAGGGATTATTTTTTTGCACAATTATTTGAGTTTGAAATACAGTGCAGCACGAAAATCTCGAACATATAAATCTCAAAATCACGGAAATCTCGAGCACATGTAAATTCCCCATTTTAATACCTCTATTTTCGTTTTACAGGCAACACGAAAATCTTGAATACTGTGGGAAGCTAACACAGAAATCTCGTACAAAATGGACCTTAACTTTCGCAATTGTTGATAAAATTCTTTTGCCTGATGTTTGGATTGAGCAGAAATAAGAACTGTCATCACTCTCTATGTGGCCTTAAATGTATAAGTTAAGATGTGTGTGTGTGTGTGTGTGTGTGTGGAGTATGAGCTTGTGTATGTAGGGGAGCTGCAAGGTCTGGGCCGGACGTCCCGCTTGCTGAAAGGAAATTGATGTGCATTTCGAACCCAACACCTCTCATTTCCAGGTGCATTGATCGCCACGTAATCCTGTCTGACAGAGATTATTGCATATGGCCTCTCATGCATTATTGTGTCCATAACAGCACCTTCCCGTGGTGTTCCCTGTTTCTACTGAGTTTGTTATGGGTGCGACCGAGTCCCCGGCGGTATAACCGGGTTAGGGAGTAGGTGGGACCCCTTCCTCTTAAGGTGCAGGAGTCAGAACCCACCGGTGAGTGGTACACGCTCTGCTCCTCACCCACCCCCTCACACTCATTCTGTAGTGTGGTGTCTTCTGTATGTCCTTACTGTTCTTAACCTACCCCTATAACTCATACCCTCTCTAGCCATCATGTATGGCTCCACTGCCTTGTGGATACCTTCGGGAGGAGGAAAGGCTAAGGAGTAAACCTAACAGAAACCTGCATCCAAACTGATGCCAAACGTATCGCTGTGCGATCCTTTGGACCACACCAGGGAGGAAGAGAGGGAGGTTCTGGTTACTGGGCAGCCCAGGATCTCCACATACTTTGCCCAGGCCGCGCCCTGGAGAGGACACTCCAGTCTCACCTTCACCGGTGAAGAGTAACAACACGGAAGACAGAGTCTACGAGTGATAAGTCCTTGCTCGATTGGCGTAGAGTTGGACGCTACGGGTTGTCTTCGACGGTGGGAGGGATCATCGTAATCCTACTGGTCAGCTACCGCCCGCCCCAAGCTGGGCAGCCCCCAGCCAGAAAGGTGTTGACCCGCCACGATCTGCCTGCTTCAGAGGGTGCCTGGAGCCTAGAGCTTGCAAGTTTGACAAGTGGATCGTTAAACTGTGTACCAGGCAAGCAAATGAAAAAGAAAACGAAGTCCCCAGCTCTTCGATTAGCAAGCTGGAATGTAAGAACTATGCGCTCAGGACTGACAGATGACCTTCAGGCCATGGACAATGCTCGAAAAACAGCAGTAATTGATCATGAACTTAACAGACTGAACATCGACATAGCAGCCTTGCAGGAAACGCGACTCCCAGAGAGGGGATCCCTGAAGGAGAAACACTTTACATTCTTCTGGCAAGGAAAAGGCACAGAAGACGTGAGGGAGCACGGTGTTGGATTTGCAGTACGCCATACATTGCTTCCTATGATCGAACCGCCAACCGACGCACCAAGAGAATTTTAAAGCTGCGCCTGTCATCCATGCAGGGCTCGGTGAACCTTGTTTGCGCTAGCCCAACACTGCAAGCTTCGGTTGAAGTAAAGGACCAATTCTATGAGTCATTAGACGCCATTGTCAACAATATCCCAGAAGTGGAGCACATCTACCTTCTTGGCCACTTCAACGCGTGAGTTGGTGCCGACAGAGAATCATGGCCAACCGTTTTGGGCACCACGGTATAGGAAAGATGAATGAGAATGGTCAGAGGCTTCTTGAACTCTGCTGCTATCGCAAACTATGCGTGACGAACACGTACTTCCAGAACAAGGTCTGTCACAAGGTGTCATGGAGACATCCAAGGTCAAAACACTGGCATCAGCTGGACATGATCATCACTAAGCGCGATTCTCTTAACAATGTTTGCAACACCAGGTCCTATCAAAGCGCTGATTGCGACACAAATCACTCTTTGGTTGCCACAAGGGTGAAACTGACACCAAAGAAACTTCATCACTCAAAGAGAAAGGGCCAGCCCAGGATCAATATCAGCAAGACAGCTTACCGGGAAAAGAATATAGAGTTCAACGAGCAACTTGAGAAGAATCTCAACACAGCTCACAGAAAAGCAGAACAAAACGCACAGGACATCTGGAACTCTCTTAGAAACGCCATCTACAGCACTGCAGTTCTGACATACGGCAAAAAGGAGCACAGGAACAATGATTGGTTTGAAGCCAATATTACTGAGATGGAGCCAGTCATTGATGCCAAGCGCAGCGCACTTGTCAGCTATAAACAAAAACCAAGTCAGAGGAACCTGCAGGCGTTGCGAGCTGCACGCAGCAAAGCACAGCAAACAGCACGACATTACGCCAACAACTACTGGCTTCAGTTGTGGACAACATCCAGCAAGCGTCTGACAGTGGCAACATAAGAGCCATGTATGAGGGCATCAAACAGGCGACAGGCAAATCTACAAAGAAAACTGCGCCTATTAAATCCAAGACAGGGGAAGCCATCACAGACAAGGACAAGCAGATGGGAAGATGGGTAGAGCACTACTTGGAACTCTACGCCAGAGAAAACTCTGTCACCCAAAAAGCGTTAGACGCAATTGAAGAACTGCCAGTACTGGAAGAACTAGATGCAGAACCAATTATGGAGGAGCTCAGCAAAGCAATCGATGCTTTGACCTGTGGCAGAGCACCCAGTGACGACAGCATTCCACCCGAAATCATCAAATGTGGAAAGCCAGCCCTCTTGGAACCACTACATAAACTCCTGTGTCTTTGCTGGAGAGAAGGCAAGGTACCCCAGGATATGCGCGATGTCAAGATTATCACCCTCTACAAAAACAAGGGAGACCGTAGTGACTGTAATAACTATAGGGGAATCTCTCTACTGAGCATTGTGGGTAAAGTCTTTGCGCGCGTTGTCCTCGCTCGACTGCAAGTCCTCGCCGAACGTATCTACCCAGAGTCGCAGTGTGGCTTCAGAGCCAAGAGGTCGACAGTGGACATGATCTTCTCAGTACGTCAACTTCAGGAGAAATGCAGAGAACAGCAGATGCCCCTCTACATTGCATTTATTGACCTGACAAAGGCATTTGACCTTGTTAGCAGGAAGGGCCTTTTCCAGAGTTTTCCAGAAGATTGGCTGTCCTCCTCAGCAGCTTAGCATCATTGCCTCATTCCACGACGACATGAAGGGCACCATTAGCTACGACGGTGGAGCCTCTGAACCCTTCCCCATGCACAGCGGCGTGAAACAAGGCTGTGTCCTCGCACCGACTTTGTTTGGTATATTTTTCTCCTTACTGCTGAAGTTTGCATTCAAAGAGTCCCCAGAAGGAGTCCACTTACACACCAGAAGTGATGGGAAGCTGTTCAATCTGGCACGGCTGAGAGCAAAGACCAAGGTTCGCACAGTCCTCATAAGGGAAATGCTTTTTTCAGATGATGCAGCTCTATGCGCGCATACCGAGGAAGACCTCCAGCGGCTGATGGACAGGTTTTCCCACGCATGCAGGGAATTCGGGCTGACGATCAGCATCAAGAAAACAAATGTAATGTGTCAGGATGTCCCCTCTATACCAGCAATTTACATTGACAACGAGGAGCTAGAAGTCACTGATCACTTCACATACCTGGGCACAACCATCACCAGCAACCTCTCACTTGATGCAGAATTAGACAAGCGCATCGCCAAAGCTGCCGCTGTCATGGCACAACTGAGCAAGAGAGTGTGGACCAACAACCAACTCACTTTGAATACCAAACTCAGAGTATACCAGGCATGTGTACTCAGTAGCCTACTGTATGGTAGTGAATCCTGGACAACATATGCCAGACAGGAGAACCGCCTGGAAAACTTCCACATTCGCTGTCTACGACGAATTCTCGGCGTCAGGTGGCAGGACAGACTCACTAACAATGCAGTGCTAGAAAGAGCGAACTCCCTCAGTATGCATCTCATGCTCTGCCAGCGACGTTTGCGATGGCTTGGTCACGTACACAGGATGGACGCATACCCAAAGACATCATGTACGGTGAACTAGCTTCTGGACGGCAACCAACTGGCCGTCCAGCTCTGCGCTTCTATGATGTCTGCAAACGAGACATGAAATTGACAGGCATCGACTCAAACACCTGGGAGTCGCTTGCTGACGACCGCAACGGCTGGAGATATGCGGTGATGGAGGGAGTGAAGAGAGGCGAGGAGAGGAGAAAGATGAAGTTTGAGGAGAGGAGAGCAAGGAGGAAAGAGAGGCAGCAGATCCAAATACCAAACACACAGTCAAACTATGTGTGCAACAACTGCGGTAGAGACTGCCATGCAAGGATTGGTCTGCTGAGTCACACCTGTCGTTGCTCTCAACAAGACTGATGAGACTAAAGCCATACAGGGTGCAAACCATCGTCTCTTGAGACGGAAGGATGCCTACTACTATGTAGGGGAAGGGGGGGGGGGGGGGATGAATCATGTTTAACCAATGTCTGATGCACACGCTAATGTGTACCAGTAACAGAAGAGCCTCCTGAGGCAATGCTGACCTGAGGCGATTACATTATTGTTATTGTATTAAAATCAAAGACGTGATTAGGAGAGGGGAAGATGGGGTTAGAAGAGAGACATGAGAGAGATGGTTGAGGAATGGTAGGGATCAGATCATCAAAGTGCAGTGCTGCACAGTGAACTGAGGTCTTTTCCAAGGTTAGACTGGAGTAACCCAGACATCATTCGGAAGTGCAGTGCTGCTCAGTGAGCTGAAAATTTAAATGACTATGTCTTCCTAACTAAGATTGTCTGAAAACAATTTTGTGTTCGATAAAAAGGACATGTTTTGTCTGCACTGTACTGTAAAGACACAATATCTCTTCCAAGAATTATTAGTTGTGTGTTGCATCTTTTAATCTTTTTTGTTACTGGTTCGGATAAGTAATCTTTTTTGTTTTAATTCATGGTAAATTTTCTATTATTTTCATTGCAGACTGTTATTTCAATCAGTGATGGGAACAGCTAGTGATTTTCTTAAAGACAGAAATATTGCCATTATTCAACAGGTATAAGCTACTTAATGTAAGCTTGCAGTGGAAATTTATCATAAATGTAATAAGATTGTCATAATAAAAATAATTATAATAATAAAAATAATAATAATAATAATAATAATAATAATAATAATAATAATAATAATAATAATATAATAATAACAATAATAATAATAATAATAATAATAATATAATAATAATAATAATAATAATAATAATAATAATAATAATAATTGTGTGATACCAAAAAAACTATTGTAAGGCACCACTAAACACTATTTGTGGATATTGGCGCTATATCAAATAATAATTATAATGATGATGGTGATGATGATAAAGATAATAATAATGATAACAATAATAACAATACTACTACTACTACTAATAATAATAATAATAATAATAATAATAATAATAATAATAATAATAATAATAATAATAACAAAATAAATAAATTCCCTTTATTCTATCTTAGGGGAAATTTTTTTTTAGGATCTATTCCAAGGGAAGACTGGAATAACCCAGGCTTCAGCCGCAATGCAGTGCTGCAAAGTGAGCTAAGGCTGGGTGACTTGCTCAAGGCCACAGAGCGCAATGGGTAGTCAAACTCGGTTCCTCAAAACAATTGATATTGCTCAGTCTTTCTTTACAACCGTCATTATCTACCTGTTATCTAGACTATGCCCAGCCCCCTCGCCTCCTATCTAATGGTCAAATGACCTCACAAATCCATACTGCAATGGTGATACACTCCTATAGTATTAGACCTCGCTCACTCTCGATTCTTCACCCTGTTATGATTTCACCCATGATGAAATATAATCATGAGATATTGTTTGATTGATTTCCTGAATTTGCCACGTTTTGTGGTTGAAAATTTTGTTGCGATTAATTGATTTTGCATTTAACTATTGACTTTTATACAAAAATAGTTCCGTTTCTTGGAAAATGTTGCGATTAACCGAAGTTGCAATTATCCGGATTGGACTGTATTACTAATGATAATATTAATATTAATAATAAAGATAATAATAATAATATTGATAATAATAATAATAATGATGATGATAAATGATAATTAATAAATAATAATAATAAAAATAAGAAGAAGAAGAATAAGAGTAATCATCATCATCATCATCATCATAATAATAATAATAATCGTAATAATAATAATAATAATAATAATAATAATAAAAATTGAATTTATATGTGCAGAGAACAGCATTCCCCCTGTGTTTTGATTTGATTTCTTTTATTTCAGTTTCTCAGTAGGTCGGGAGCCTTTGATTAAAGATTTGTTTAGATATTGAGAGAATTTGTGATCATTTTTTCTATCAAGAACGTTTTAAATAATTAGCTGAACGTTTCTTCCTGTTGACAGCTGACTGACAAGATAGACCAGGTTCCAATTTCACCGTCGAAAAAGAAATTTGCATCAGAGGTATGGCTTGCTTGTTTTAATTTTGTTTGTTTGTTTTGTTTTTGGGGGTTTTTGTGTGTTCTTTATGTTCTTGTTTTTAATTTTTTTTTTTTTAGTATAAATTTAACCCTGGCTTCTTTTGATGACAACTGGATAATGAGAGCAATGATTTTGGTTTTCCATGACTGTTAAATATTCCAGACTAGAATATTCTAAAATTGAATTATTTTTATAATCTCCATTAAAGAGCAATAGAGTATATTATATCTTAACATTTCTAAGACATACGAGGCATGGATTTCACAGATACTGAGAATAATAATAATGATAATAATAATTATTATAATTATAAAAATGATAATGATAATAGTCATAATAATAGTAATGATAATAATAATAATAATAATAATAATAATAATAATAATAATAATAATAATAAATAATGATAATGATAATAATCAAAGGAATTTCATCGTTTTGTAGAAAGACATTTTTTAGCAGCGGAATTTACCCATTGTTTTTTTTTACTTATTATAGTTTATTTTAGAAAATATAAACCTTAATATTTATGCCTTTTGATTTTATCATCCATTTCAGTTTATTCAAAAAGAGATTGAAAACCAGGCCACAATTAGTGGAGGGGTAAGTTGGGTAAATTTTCTGCCAGAGCAACATCAAAATATGTGTTGTACTGAAGACATGTACCAAAATAAGTGTAATAGCTTAAAAAAAGAACAAAATACAAAACAGAATGTTTCGGGGTCAAAACCCCTTCTTGAGCCAATAATAAAAAAAAGTTAAAACGTGAATATATCACTTTAAAGGCAGACAGACATCCACAGCAAAGAGTACCAGACACGTCTAGTCTGCAAAATACCAAGTCGAAATGTTGACATTAGCTGGAGAGGAGGGGGGGGGGGGGGCGCTTGAAGTTGTTATATTTTTCTTTGTTCATTACTTTTTAAAGTCCACAGTTTCTAGCCGCTTTGTATTCAGTTGTACTGAAGACAACTTATTTCTTACCCCCAAATGTTTTCTTTTGTATCACCCCACAATTGGATTGCATTTTCAGTAAAAACTTATTTAAAGGAAATTTAAGGGCCGTGCTGTATATATCAGTTTGGACATATGTGTACATATTTGCAGGTCAGATAACCGAATGAAATTATAGGGTTGATTTAACGTTGTGTAATGGACAATATTTTGCATTGGTTTGAGTGTATGTTCATTACAGTGTTGACAACCTTATGTAAAAAAATGCATATTTATTATGTACTTTTAAAAAATCTTTGAAGCATTTATCTGTTTCTTGAACGGAAGTTCTTATAGAGTATTCAAAACATTATTATCTGGCTGGGTCATACCAGATTTATTTGTGGATTCTGGAAGTCGAACTATTTATATAGTTTATAAAGAGTAAGTTTATTCATTTATTTTAATATTGATTGTAATATTGTTAGAATGGTCTAATGCCCATATTATTTTTTTCTAATCTTTCTCATTTTTTTCTCTCCATTGTACACATTTTCATGGGCTAATAGGATTGGCAGCACTGCCATTATAACACGAGTCAATAACAATATGGGATATCAGACCCACACACATGGTATAAGTGGGTTTCAACGTATTTCAGTATAGACATAATGGATGAAAATAAGCAAATGAAGCATATGACTCACCCACATGAGTATAATAATTGTTATCACTGAGTCACCTCCCATTAGTCATTAAGTGAATAGATTACATGTGGCAAATGAGTTCTGAAATTTTCTTTTTTTAAATCGAGCTTCTATATAGCACAATATCCACTAAACATGCTCAAAGCGCTTTACAAAGGGTCCCTTGCCAACAGCAACACTTAACATGTAGAACGAAATATGACGCCTTTTGGTTAATTTTATTTTCAGACAGACATAACGCTGTTAACGGCCAGGTCCTCATTTTTTACACATGAGTATGGTGAGAGAACGTGAGTAAAGAGTCTTTTCCAAGGACTCAACTATGTGCCGAGCGAGGCTCAAATCCAGGGCCTACCGATCCGAAAGTGTGTGTCACACCACAAGACCACATAGCCGCTCATAGAGTTCTGTCATGACTACATTGTCATTACACATTACAAACCTTCACAGTGCGCAAATATTCAGCCTGTGATGTCACCCTTTTATATCATTCTTGACTTTGTAAAAAGCTAATTGGAAGTCCATTTTTATTCAGGTCAAGTAATAAAAAAACAATAATAAATCACGCCCTTGTGCTCGGCATCATTAGGCATTCCATAAAGGAATGGATAATCCGTCAAATAAGCGTCTGAAGTCAAAGAATCATCAGAAATCACTCTTTGGTTCCAAGGTGAGTGAATTAGGGATAAATAATCGTGCACATGGAAAAAAAAGGATAGTGTCTGAAGCGGGTCATGTAATTTTATGGAGAAAAGTGCTTTTGGATTATTGTGAGTTTGTAAACAAAGTAAAATAACATATTTCAAACCTTTTTTTTGGTTCCAGTTCCATCCAATTTTTTCTTGGTTTAGCCATTTTGGATTTAACGTTTTTGTGTTTTACTCTGTATTTCTCATTTCACAGGACAGTTTATCAGAGACACCAAACTTGAGTGTGAAGGACACTTTTGGAGGATATGAATATGAGAAAGGAACTTTTGTGGAAAAGTTTTGCTGTTGGAATAATTATTATGATAGATGATGATTAAAATGTTACTTTCACATCTTGCTTTATGGGTTGTTTTTGTTGTTGTTTTTCAGTGTTTTCTTTATAGTTATACTTATACGTTTATAAATGAAATACTCTCCAGTACATTTTCCTCAAACTCTTCAGGACATACATTGCCATAATGCCTTGATATTTTGAGGGAAATAACTTTAAACATGCCATGTTGCAAGGGGTGGGAGCATCGATGAGTTGTTTGTTTATGTCTTGGAGGGGTTTACAGCGCTTGCAACACTTAGATTTTTTTCAGTACCAGTAAAAAGGGATTCTTTAGACGGAAAAGTTATAGATCTGAGGATAAAAGTACCAACGAAAAAGTGAAA
The DNA here is from genome assembly GCF_034508935.2 of Berghia stephanieae. NCBI lineage: Eukaryota > Metazoa > Mollusca > Gastropoda > Nudibranchia > Aeolidiidae > Berghia > Berghia stephanieae. The sequence continues at coordinate 128,932,815 of NC_088360.1, read as the reverse complement.
CAAAGGGGGGCTGGTTCAAATATGAAACAAGATTCCATAAGCAATCTATTACCTAAAATTCCCACCTAGGCACAAGCAAACAAGCTTGCAATGAGAGACAAACTCAAAGGTTTACTAATCTACTCAAAACTAGAAATAATAATAGTATAAAACGAGAAGATGATTTACAAGTAAAAAATATCATCTTTAGGATCTAAATAGGAACTGTACATTCAACTGCCTCCCTCACAGCTAAGGATCTTTGTCAGGACCAAGAAAAAAACGGAGATATCAATCCAGAACAAAGACGAGAACTACATGAAAAAAAAAACATATTGGGGGAGAGAAGGCAGCAATAGTGATTTCTCTGTCCACCATGGAAGGTCAAAAGACCCCATCCAAGGATTGCTGCGTCACAATTCCATTTGCAAAGTAAATCATGCAGCACGGCATTGAAATTGGAAGCAATCGCAAATTCAATAAGATGTGTGCCTGTGTGTGTATGTGTGGCATACTGTATACACACACTTATAATATTCCTTTTCTGCTGTAGATACATACAAAACACATACGTTGCTGTCACTGTCACAGTAAATCATCATTGATCACAAGACTCATAAAAAAAAGTTTGATTAGTTTAATTTTTCTATACATTGGCTGAGTGAAATAAGTTTGAGGAAAGAATGGAAAGATAACAAAATTGAGCTTTACTTTAAAAGAAAAAACAACTTTTATAGCGCAATATCCACTAAACGTGCTCAAAGCGCTTTACAAGGGGTCCCTGACCAACAACAACAGGTAACATGAAGAATGAGACAATATTAGGCGATATTACATTTTTTTCAGACAGAGACAATACTGTTAACGGCCAGGTACTCATTTTACACCTGAGTACAGTGAGAGAATGTGAGTAAAGAGCCTTTCCAAGGACTCAACCCCGCGCTGAGCGAGGCTCAAACCCAGGACCTCCCGATCCGAAAGCAAGTGTCATACCACTGGATGACAGAGCCGCATAAAAAATAGTAAATATATATATATATATATATATATATATATATATATATATATATATATATATATATATATATATACAGGAAGTTATAAAATAAAAACCATTAAATAAAAGTGCTCAACTTAAATACTTAAAGGAGCGGTAAATATTAAAAAAATAGAATTATTATTAACTTCTACAGAACAATTTCATGCCGGGAAGTAGATTGCCCTATGTGTGTTTGTGTGTGTGTGCGTGTGTAGGTATATTGTTATATCAATTCCGCATCCCAATCCCAACATTAGTTTTGGCGACCTCGTTATATCCGGGGTATCTCTGTCGTATAAGTTTGATTTCAATACCAATCGTCGTATCTTTTGTAATGGGAAATCTGATTAGGAAGGGCATTAGATGCTGAGGACGCTAATTTAGCTTCGAATTTCTAAAGCTCCGAAATACAATTGTACTTCGACCTAACCACTGGGCTTTTTGAATAATCAAGGCATTGGATCTATTAATTCTACGAAAACATTTTACAACCGGAAACTGAAACTTTTGCGTTGTAAACAACTTCAATGAAGTTGACTGAATTTCGTTGAAAAAAAAAAGATATTGCCAAGTTATATTGGATCAAGCCCGCTAATTTTACCGATTTTGACTTTGGAAGACAGCTTGATAGATGTAATCAGCTTGATATTGGATAGTTTATTGGTTGTTAAGAAAATAATTTGTGTGAATTCGTCAACTGACACTCCTCCGACTGACTGACCCACTCTCCATTCAGTGCAGTAGACAGACTCGAGACGTGAATGGCAGACTGAGATTGATGATCGTCTTTAGGACCATATTTTCCAACATTTCTTCGCTTTAATAATTCTCTCTAGTGATCTTGACTATCACCATTTCCAATCTCGGAACAGTGTCAAACATCAATTATTGACATTTGCATCGACACTTCACCCCTCTCGATTTTCGAATTTGAATTTAAAGAGGTCCTATTTAAAGTTCTAATCCTACAAATTTGTATAAAAGCGCCATTACTACAGTATAACACAAAGGCAACTTACTTAAACTAAATCTACAATGTATTGCCTTCAGTGGCTCATTCCTGTGCTTTTGATGCCCAAACCTGTCAACCCGGCCTTCATTTACAACCATGCGATGTTTGTCGTATTGTATTTGACAGGATTTTTTCTTATGCGGAAACCGTGTACCATCTGCAGTCTTGTATTTCTAGCAGCTGTGTTTTTAATCTGTTATAATTGTGTCGGAAACTGCATATTGTGGCATTGTTCCTCTGATGAATGCGAAGGCGCTGATTGCGAGTCCACATGTGGGAACGGGTAACTCAAGCCTTCCAAGCCAGACATAATAAAAATACATTTACATCAATTGCACTTTTCTCACAACTTTGCCTCAAAGACATTGACTGACAACAGTATGAGTCATCCAGACATCAACTGACAACAGTAAATCATCCCGACGAAAGAGGAGGGAAGGACAAGAAAAGCTTCTACTGCTGACTTCTTCATTTGTCATTTGTTTTCCACTTAAATTATAACGAAAATTGTGATGGTTAAAAGCAATAGAGTTGAATTATGAATGCTAAATGTGATATTTGAAACAAACATAGTATTGAAAATCTGTAGCCCCAATTTTGATTTTGTAAAGCTAGATGGATCACAGGGTTTGATTGAAAGATTATTAACTCTTTAAGAGTCAACCCGACAAAAACCGACACTGGCATAATATTCATGGGCGGGGTAGTCAAGACTGGCCTCAGTAAGTAAAATCCAATCGTTGTGAAGGAAATGACAGGCCCTGTCACTGCCGCAGGGTGTTTTCAGCTTTGATTTTTATAAATTTGCCGACAGAAAAGAAAATACGTTTCAGAAATTGCGATTTAAATCCTATTTTATTTGCGGGTGAAAATCATTGACATTGCACTTTGTTTGGTAAAAATCGGTAAAAAATTACGACTTTGGTGATGAAAAATGACTTTGAAGACAATTATTGTAAACTTTTAAAAATAGTATGAATAATTTATAACTCCCTTATTTGTGGGTCGATTTTGTCATTCGAGGTATCAATTTTATTGGAATAAAGAGATAGGAACTTCAGAGTTATTTTTTCTGATGCGAAATTATTACTTTGTAATTTTAGCACCAAGAAAAATAGTCGGTAAATAAATTTGTTACACCTCTTTGATAGACTGCCAGGGTCCGTTCGTGTAGAATTGTGAATCAAGCGTCTCAAAGTCTTCGACCAATCACAGGCTATCTATCCAGCTGGCCGAAACAAAGACGCTTCTCCCCGTCGATGTATTACGCTATTGTTATGCAAGGAATATAACACCTTATTGAGTAGGCCTAAAAGCTAACATCTAAAAGTAAAAAATATAATTCTGAGGAATTTGAAAGTAACATTGCTGAAATCAGCTTGAAAAAATAAGTACATTGGTCTTTGTTTCATAAAAATCGGTTGAAAACCAACTGTTTTACGAATAAATTTGATTTTAAAAATTGCTTTAGTTTATTTTAGCTTTTTTTAGCAACTTTTTTATTTATCGGCCGATTTTCTTGATTTTTATATCATTCTTTATATCTCAAAGAGACGAGATCAGTGATATACTTTGTTTGTTTCAAATGTAACTAGAACATAATTTGGCTTTTTTACCTATCGACCATGCCTGGATAATTTATTCAACAACGTGGCGATGTGACGCAACTATTCCATGGCCGTCTTCCACTGCATCGACGATGATTCAATTCATTGTTGACGGCTGTTGGACACGTGAGCTGTCAGAACGACCAATCTTGAAGGGTCAAGATGCTCAGTAGCCAATCGTTCTTCGGTCAAAAAACTTAAGAACTCACGAGAACAAAAGTTTGAAATGTGGTGATGGACGGACCTATGAAATCGTTTCTGGGCGGAGTTTAGCCATGAGTGACCGTAGAAAACGAAAAGGCGACTACAGATATCAAAGAGTAGGCTTATATCATCAAAGGATGTCTACATGATTGACATGGCCATATAGGGAACTCATTATCTACTCCCCCAAAAATAATCTGAACACGAGAGGGTTAAAAAGTTTTTGGAATCGTTGCATTCGCTACAAATAAAAAATTCCAAATGCATGAGTGTAATTTTTTTTTATCCCTCTCATGGGTGCAAGAGTGCCGGCCTGCCGGCCGATTGGATTACCGAAAAAAAAACGTCGCCGGCTTTTTGCGATTTGGATTTGATTGATTTATTTTTTTTTTTTTTTCTTTAGGTCCCAACAATCGGGTTGGGTACGTCCATATGATTAAGCGAAACTTTTGAATCACGATGCTACTGTGACCCAGAAGTGATAGTTATATTATCAAATTTGAATCTTGCAGGTCCAGTTGCTTGCACCCATGCCCTCTTTTTGATGACGTAACTTGTATTATTTTTTATTTAGATTTCTATTCCTATTTTTACAATGAGCTTGGATTTTTGCCCTAAAGAATTATAATTGTGGTCAAGAAGTTTTAGCAGACTTGATTTGTGCTGATTTGAACATTTCCCACACATCTTACATGTTTTACAAAGGATTATAGCGTTTCTCCCCCGTAGTCAGGGGTATAATATCGGATGGTCAGATTTTCCATAGCAAAGGGGGATTTTCATAAATTGAAGCATCATTTGATTAGCAAATAATTAGAAATATATACTACGACCAGAAATAGTATTTAAGGCGTTACTTTTAGATAAAAGTTTTTGCAGTTGAATGAGATTGATCTTTGCTGTCCAATAAGAACAAGGTGTGACTTTGTCGTAGGATGGAACAAAGTTTTGGCCGACTATTATGCTATTTTAGACTTGCCCCATATCGATCATGAATAACTCCATAAAACTGGAATTGAAACTCAATAAGTATAAGACAATGGAGTAACTGGGTCGTTGCTGTAACCCGTGAACACATTGTGCTTTGCAGTTAAATGTGTAATATAAGCATCAGTCACATAAATTGCTTTTTCTTATTTTTTGGGGTTTTTTTTTTAGTGTTGACCAAAACGCATTTTCTGAAGGCCAAATGTTTTGACAATAGGTTTTTTAAATTTTAAAGGCCAAATGTATGGTAAATGTAAATGTGAGGCTTCCTGGGAGCTTTGGACCATTAAAGTTAAAGTGGTGAAATAAAATGAATTTCAGTATTTCAAAAAGAATAAAACGTTTTAATTGAACATTTTAGACTTGAATCTTCTTCAGCTAAAAAGATGAGAAAATACATTTTAAAATGGTTCTACAAGGTCTACAGTGACATATCACTCTATTGCAAACCTTTGTTTATTGCCAAGTAAATGAAGAACATTTAACTATATTAATATTAAACTTTTCCTGGATAAACCAGCGTGTTATATTCCTTTACCCAATTTGCCAAGGTCACAAATATATTTTTTGTTTAAATGTAAATGAGTAGAATGAGGAAAGCCACAAACCGCATGCATGTCTAATATTAATACCTTGCACCATGCTTCCATAACAAATTTCAGTGCAATAGTGCAAACTTACACATTTTACTAAATGTTAATTTTTATGATTTAAGCTGTTTTAGTGTTTTCAATGATTATTTGATAAGAATTCAATTTAATAAGCAACAGACATTTATTTCATTGTGTTTATAAGCCGTAAGCATTCTTTCTTTCTTTTTTTAAAAATTTGGATTGGGGGGGGGGGGGGGGGGGGGGGTTCTACTTTATTTTTACCAAGAGCTGCAACACCAATACGACATGGGGTTTCAATGAAGACGAAGGCATTTTACTGTTACGGATCTGTGGGATATAACATTTTGGTCTGTGATCTTGAGTTCTTTTTTTTTCTAATATTATAGTGCAAAATTACACTAATGTGCTCAAATTCAAAACACTTAACATGGGGTCCCAAACCAACAGCAACACTTAACATGTAGAATGAGGCATGATGATAGTAAGGGCACTAGTATATTTTTTTTCTTGTTGGAGTCATTGCTATTACCAGGGCCAGGTGCTCATTTTATATCTGAGCACAGTGAAGAAATGTGAGTAAAGGACTCAACTTTGTGCCACCCACAGCGGGACTTTAACGAGGGACCTACCGTTCAGGGATTTAAAATTGTTGCACAAGACCACATAGTCGTCACTGTAATAACTGCACGGTTATATTCAGATAGATATCGGACAAGTCATTGTTTGATCAGGTCGAAGTCAAAGTGAACTCAAATACAGTCTTTAAACAATCACAGTTCAAATAATGCTGCTTGAAGCTCAAAGAAATAAATAACAATAATAATATAGTGGAATAGAAGCTTCAATTTAATTTACAAAGACAGATGATGTGGATGTTTCGGCTTTCTCCTTTTTATTCTTTCGCCTTAACAACATTATCCTCTTATCTCTCATTCATCCTTAGTGTCTCATTCATTGTTTTGTTGACAAAGGAGAAACCTAAAACATCAAAATAATCTGTCTTTGTAAATTTAACTGTATCTTCTATTCAATTTAATTATTGTTATTTAACAATCATTATGTGTATACAATTTTGTCAAAGTCATAGCACAACAAAAGGTAAACAATCAAATTCAAGACAATCCTTTGATTTTGACCTCCAATACGGATTGTACTGATATTTTTATTATAAAATTTAAGCATCATAGTTAGTTAAGTATTTTTTTAAAGTAATCCCTCAGATCCATAATGCCCATCGAGTCGGAGTTTATCATGCTTCCATGAACATTAAACAGATAGTAGCAATTGCATGCTACCCTTAGGATAGGGCACTAGTCTATCGCAAAGTACATACCACCTGATCTGACAGTACCATCTACCCAGTCACTGCTTGGTGGAAGCAGAGATCAGAAAAAATATCACGACTTCAACCGGGATTGATCCGGGTCCCTTTGTGTGTGAATTGTATGCTCTACCATTTCAGATATTAGAACTCCCAATAACAGGTTGTACTTAACTATCTTTTGTCACTCAGTTACCTACCAAACAGCATTAGTACCGTAACAGACCATTTGTAGCACATGAGCACTGACAAAATCTAAATCTTTGTCACTTGTAACAAATTTATTTTAAACTATTTCAATCGCATTTAAAAATTGTATTTTTTTTTGGTTCGTTCTCTGTGTGTATTTGTGGGGTTTTTTTTTGGTTTTGTTTCTTTGAATATGACTACTTCTTCCTGTGTCATCAAATAAGAATAAGAGGCAAATGGAAATGGCTCTGTTTTATTCTTCAGTTGTCAGCCCAGTCCAGTTTCACTTGACACCCCTGTCTATTATAGGCCCCCGTCTATGAAACATGATAATATTTGCATTATTATTTCCCATTGTACTCATAATTTTTCCTTTTTAAAATTGTTTTTTTGTTCCCTGTTTAAACCCTGAAGATCATCACTTTTTTATGTATTTCATTTTAATTCATTGAGTTTTGTGTGAGAACTATTTTTTAATTTTGCGATATTTCAATCAAAAATTCAACAAAGAGAAGATTGTGTTCAGTTTGTAGCTTTGGTAAAGACATTGCAGCTATTTGTTTATTACTGCCATACTCTGAAAAAAAAAAGAAAGAAAAATAGAATTTGGATCAGAAAACTCATCCTTCAAATATCTATCAATTAAAACCTAAACTGTCAAGCCTGGGATTTCATTGAAGACTTTTTTTGAAGTCTCAGGTTTGAGAGTTTTGACAAGACGAGGGCATTTTAATCTATCGATATTTAAAGGACAAGTTTTCTGGCCAAAATTTTTTAATGCGTTTTTTGTTGGGTTTTTTTCAGAGTGTTGCAGATAACTTATTAGGAATGTAAATAAATGTAATAAGACAGATCCCATGTATTCCATCAGTGATTTCTTGTCTCAAATTGTTTCCAGTTGACAAATCTGTATTAATTACATGTGTTGATGTTGACCTTATGACATTCTAGTCAAGCAGCGTGTGGATTCCTTGTTATTATTAGGGCTATGTGGTCTTGTGGTATGACACTCGCTTTCGGACCGGAAGGTCCTGGGTTCGAGCCTAGTTGAGTCCTTGGAAGATGCTCCTTACTCACATTCACTCACAGAACAGGTGTAAAATGAGTACCTGGCCGTTAACAGTGTTGTCTCTGTCAGGGAAAAAATTGTAATATAGTCAAACAGGCATCATGTCTCGTTCTACATATTATGTGTTGCTGTTTGTCAGGAACCCATTGTAAAGCGCTTTGAGTGCACGTGAAGTGGTTGTTACGCTATATAAATCCTCAATTGTGTGTGTGTGTGTGTGTATTTGTATGTGTGTTGCATACCAATTGAATGGTGTGTTCTATAACCATTTTCATCATTTGAATGTAATGATTTTCATAAATATTATACAATACTTTCTGGATTCTAGCACATTCTCGGATGGAGCCAAAAAGCATGCTATTATCTGAGTGTGCCGATTTATTGGATTATCATGGGAGTTAACTGATAAAATTCAATCACCCTGTTCCATCCAGTGTGCTGTATTGCAGAGTGTGCTATATTCCAGCGAGTACTGTATTGGCACAGTGGACCTCTCTATACAATCAACATTTTGATCCATAGAGGGCTCTGATATTCTTAAGGATACTAATATGTGACCAAATATCTCAATAAGGTATTATATCTGAATGACAGTGATGCTGAAAATTGAATTTATAGTCAAAATCACTATAACTACAAACTTTTAGCTCTCTGCAGATCATGAAGTAAAGCTCAACTTTTTAATAATTTTAATAATACTTAAATATCACAATTTAAACTTAAAATTAAGTTTTCTGCGTCTTGTACATACTGTTGTGGATGACATACAATATAAAAGCTTTTTGTTTGTTTGTTTTTCTTCACTAACTCTAGCAAGAAAAATAGATATACAATTAAAAATTTGAATATAGTTTTTTTTTCACTTTTATACATGATGCAAAGTAACAATAAATGTAACTTGTATTCAACGATTCTTCAAGTTCAGTAGAACTGGCCTTTAGTCGCCTGACTGATCTAGTTGAATTTGAGGTCCACTGTAATGTTTTTGCGATATGCATATTTTTTTATCACATGACATTCCAATAACCCTCAGGTCTATGTTTGTGCCGTTGTCTAAAACTAGAATAAAAGATAAAATATGTCCAGCTTTTTGGTCCTGTGCTATGGCACTCTCCTTCGGACTGGAAGGTCCAAGTTCAAGTCCCACTTTGAGTGGTGCATAGTTGAATCCTTGGAAAAAGGTCTTTATTCACATTCTCTCTCCATACTCAGATGTAAAATGTGAACCTTGCCGTTAACAGCTTAGTCTCTGCTGGGGAAAAAATGTAACATCACCTCACTGGCGCCATGTCTCGTCCTACATGTTAAGTGTTGCTGTTGGCTAGGGACCCCTTGTAAAGCGCTTTGAGCGTATTAAGTGAATATTGCGCTATTCAAATGCCCAGGATTTTTAAAATTTGAGAGTGAAAAGGTTGGTTGTGTTACCAATACTCTATGAAATGAGTGCATACCTGCCAACTATCCCAATTTTATAGGGAAATTTCTAAATTTTGTTCTTATTCCCAATTTCTTTGATTTCCAGTTATTTTCCTGATTTTGGTTGAACTTTATTATTCCTTAATAATTTCTACCACCTCTATCATCACCTTCATTATAACATTATTATTAGTAGTAGTAGTAGTATTGTTATTATGAATTATCATCATCATTAATCGATTATTATTTGAAGTTTGAGTTATCTGGTCAATATGTGGGTTTTCTTTTTTTTTTTTTTTTTTCTTTCTTTTAACAAGGCAGTCGAATTCTATCGAATTTAATGGCAGATAATTCATTCACTATTATTTACTTCTTACCTTATTTATCATTTCCTTCTTTTATGATTCCTTTATTTAAATTTTATCTCATCGGTTTTGTTATTGTTATGTGTTTTTGTTGTGTTTTGTTTTTGTTTTTTGTTTTGTTTGTTTGGTTGGTTTTATTGGGGTTTTTTTTTCTGAAAATATTGTTTTATTTTATGTTATCGTTTGTGTTCAAGATTGTTTGTTTGAATATACTTAGAGTTAGAACACTATTTAAATCTTTTCCTCCCAAATGTCCCATTCATTATAAGGCTACAATTTTTGTGTATTCGCACATGTACATTAAGAGTACCTTGCCCAAATGTATGTACTATTTCAGTTTCAGTCAATGATGTTATTAAATTTTACCTTGGATGAAAACGATTCCACGATCGTATATTTGCATTTCAGTTTGACTTCCTGGGCTTTTCAATTGTTACTTATTGAGTCCTTTTGTCGATGATAATAATACTAGTATGATAATAATGAAAAAGGATATGATGATATTGTATAGTGATATATTTTGATTACTAATAATATGAGCCAACTGACAATGTGTCTTGTGTTTTCATTTTACGATAGGTGATCCATCGCTGTAATGCGGTATTTTGGGTTGGGCCTTTTGAGTTTGACCCCAATTGTGGGCAGAATCTTTTGACCTCGCATGTTGGGCGTGGCACTTTGACCTCCAATGTGGTTGGAGTCTATTGACCTTCCATAGTGGGCGGGGAGGTCACTTTTTACTGTCTTTTATCCCTCTCTATTTCCTTTTTCGATGCTTTCTGTATTTGTCTTGGAATAATATTAAGTCCTGTACTTGGTTTTGTCCTGGCCCTGACTGAGGTCCTTGGCTGAGAAAGAAAATGTCTTTGCCTTGGAATGAGATTGCTTGGTTTGTCATGTCCTTGGTCGAGAAGGAAACGGTGTAATATTGTATTCGTTTTGCCAGATTATTTTTTTTCTTGTAAATCATCTCTCTGTTACTGTTATGTACTGGTAATATTATTTTATTTTTTAATTTCGAATACCTTTTGTTTTGTAAATATTTTGAATATAATCCTTTTAGTGGGATCATGTGCTTGTGCCTGGATGAGACATTCAGGTAGTCTTAAACCTGACATGGCGGTTTTTTGCGACAAAAAAAATCCCAAATTTTGCAAGCTAAAGCAAATTTTGCAAAAATTTACGATTAATTTTCCTAAAAACCCATAATTAGTTCATGAAAGAGAAAGGTATTTGTTTGTTTTTAAGGGTTTCACGGCACTTGCAACAAATGTAAGGTCATATCAGCTCCAGCTAAAAGGAAGAAAATGGGATCTAGTAAAAAGTTGTAGAATTACAATTAAAGTACCTAAGAAAAAGGAAGAACACGCTACAGTAGAACATGAAAGTAACGTACTCGGAAATAGCGAGAACTCGGAAATAGCGAGTAAAATCTAAATCCCCGTTTTTTTCCCTTATTTGAGTCAATAAAATTAGCATGAAAGTAGCGAGTATGAAAAAGAGGTCAACTCGGAAATAACGATCATTTCCTGCCCCAGCATAGGACTGCGAATGAAGTAAAGCAAAACAAGAGACAATGGCAATTTAAATATTTTTAGCCTAGCCTCTTTTCTTTTCTTATTTTTCGTTACGAGTAATATTACATAGTAGCCTAGTTTGTAGTAGTACATAATAGGCAAAACAAATTTGGGTGGGGGTTGGGTTTGTGTGCGTGTGTGTGTATTGGGGGTGGGGGTCAATTATTCACCTAATGTGGTGCCACGCGACGCGCGAGGTAAGCACATGTCAACATGCCTCACTTCGCAGCATCGGTCAGCGAGTAGCATCGGCGTTAACGAACGACACGATCAGCGAGGGAGGGGAGTGTGGAACCATTATTTCAATGGGTCAGTGATTGAGTGATGCGCTTGCTTACCTCATCAAACATGCCGAGTGCATACAAACACTCGCGCGCACACGCACACACACACACACACACACACACTTCTATGTTCTTGTTTTTTTTTTTCTAGTCATGATTTTACTTGAAAATTAAAAAAAAAACCCACAAAAAAACAAGCATTCTGCCACTTCTGTGAAGAAATTGAAATAGGGGCGACGGCTTTTACTCGAATTACACACTGAGGGGAATAACCAGCAATATTATAACCTTTCCTGGCAACTCGGGAATAGCGAGAACTCGGAAATAGCGAGTAATCAGGAGTGGACCCGTCGAACTCGCTATTTCCGAGTTCTACTGTATCAGTGTACTCATTTTGAGATTATCTAATCTAAATGTTTCATCTTGACACAAGCACAGGTCCCCCAGTGATGATAATGACAATTTGTCAAAAAGGGGGAAAATCTACCAGCCCATCAGTCAAGCCCAAATCTAATGCAAATATAACATAGCTATTCATAGTTATTTAATATTAGTCCTAAAGCACTTCTGATCATTAGACACGTCCTGACCTTTTGCAAATATAAATATAATTTAATGAATTGTCATTTCCAATTAAACATTTTAGAGGCCTATAATGTCGTCCACTATATCAAGAGATTATGATAAACTTTTGGCCAAAAGGTATTTGTTTTTACATAACAAACCCGGCTAGTGTCTGTATTATTGCAACCTTGTGCTTATAAATAAGAATCTCTAATCAATTGCAAAACATATTCCATTAACGAAGCAAATTTAAATTAGCCTATAAACAATGATTTCTTAAATCGATCAGCCTAACTTATCTCTCTATAAACATAATATGAAGATAGAAGGGTGGCTGAGAGAGAGAGAGAGAGAGAGAGAGAGAGAGAGAGAGAGAGAGAGAGAGAGAGAGAGAGAGAGAGGATTTTTAATTTTTTTAAAAAATTGTTTTATAATTAGACACTAATTGTAAGGAATTCTATTAACAATTTCAGAACAATCAAACAAAGACAAAAACAAACAAACAAAAATAAAATGGAAGAAGAAAAAAACACGCTTATAAAACGTATAAAATCGCCAAATGTACTATCATGCTACAGCTAAAAAGTACACAAATATTTACACCCATTTGCTCCATCCCCTTCCCTTTCGATCTTCTCATTCATGGCCACCATGTGTTTTGTGTTACTTTTGACATTTGGCGCCAGTGTGTCTAGACTGTAGACATCCTTCCGTCTCAAGAGACGATGGTTTGCGCCCTATATGGCTTTTAGTCTCATCAGTCTTGTTGAGAGCAACGACGGGTGTGACTCAGCAGACCAATCCTTGCATGGCAGTCTCTACCGCAGTTGTTGCACACATAGTTTGACTGTGTGTTTGGTATTTGGATCTGCTGCCTCTCTTTCCTCCTTGCTCTCCTCTCCTCAAACTTCATCTTTCTCCTCTCCTCACCTCTCTTCACTCCCTCCATCACCGCATATCTCCAGCCGCTGCGGTCGTCAGCAAGCGACTCCCAGGTGTTTGATTCGATGCCTGTCAATTTCATGTCTCGTTTGCAGACATCATAGAAGCGCAGAGCTGGACGGCCAGTTGGTCGCCGTCCAGAAGCTAGTTCACCATACATGTCTAGACTAACGTCATAAATAAAGGAGTGTCACCAAAATTCATGCAACTGAGTAGAGGTGTCAAAAAATGATAGAGGCCATTTGTTCTTTTTCCCTGAACTACCACTCAGCAGAAAATGTTTGACATGACAAAAACAACGGAGCAAAAAATCATAAAATCCCAGAATTCCGCGGAAGATTATCATCGCTGGTCCCCACTATATTTTTTTATTAAAAGGAACTGTGTTTTCAGTCCACCAGTGGACTGAAAACACAGCTGTGTATTCAGTCCACCGGAAATAAAAATACTTTAAAAGGACCAATTATCGTATATACTTGTTACCTTAATCGATAGTGACGACATTAATACTGAGTCTATTGTAGGTTAGGCATCATCAGAAGTGGACAAGCATAACATTTATGACAATTTGACGGCTTAATAATATCATTTACAGCGTTTTATTTACTCTCGAAAAGTCTTGATTGAGAGTTGTTCGAAATAGGGAGCCTGAAATAGACAAATTCTTACCATGGTTGCCAGATAGCCATTGGCCTGGCCAAGTTGGCCAAAATTGGCCACACAGAGAATAATTTTTCTATAATTAATTTAAAATTAACATTTATATCTATTTTTCAATGTTTCCTAGTCCGTTAGAATTTTTATGATTATCGAAACCGATGAGTTTTCCAAGGAAGCACAGCCGTACTCGAGGCCAGTGATCGATGTGAAAAGTGACAAAATAGAACCTTACTTGGGCAAGCAATAATAAAACTCTGATCTCCTTGGAAAATCTATCGGTTTTGATAATCACAAACAATTCGAAAGGACAAGGAAAAATTAAAAATAGATATAAATGTTAATTTTAAATTAATTGTAGAAACATTATTCTCTGTGTGGCCAATTTTGGCCAATGGCTATCTCGCAGCCACGGTAAGAATCTCGTCAATGTTTGATAAATCGGTTTCGAGAATTGAGATCTATTTCAGGCACCCGGTTTCGAACAACTCTCAATCAAGATTTTCCGAGAGTAAGTAAAACACAGTAAATGATATTATTAAGCCGTTGAATTGCTATAAATTTTATGCCTGCCCATTTCTGATAATGCCTATAATAGGCTCAGTATCAAAGTCGTCACTACCTATCGATATAGGTAAGTATAGACGATAATAGGATGCAATTGTCGTAGCGTCACTTCCTTCCTAATGACGCATGGTAACTTAGTAACACTGGGCTTTTAACGAAATCGGGTCGAACGAGACGCCGAACGCCGAACCCGAACGGATATAGCCTTCTCACGTGACCATGAACGAGATCTAGATAGTGAAGACTCTCAAGCGGTATGCAGCATCGGATCTAAGGTCACGTGATAGAGGATAGCTTGGGTTGCTGTTGGCTTGTGTTAGGGGAGGGGCAAGGTCAGTGTCATTCAATAGTATATAATTGTGCATGTGGCGCTCTATACAGAGAGAAAATTATAAATGGATTACGGGGGAAGGTGGGGGAGGGGGGGGGGGTTGACCCACAAACGATCGAGGTGTTGGGCTTCGGGTAGACCATGATACGAAATCAAAGAGAAAAGGCCGCTGGTACTTGGATGGTGGAAATGGTTGGGGGGTGTGGGGTAGTGTCAATCAGCATGGGATGTATATATTAACATTAATAATATAGGCAATAGATGACCAGGGATGTGTATTGTTTGTGTATTGTTTGTATATGTTTGTGTGTGCGCGCGCGCGCGTGTGTGTGTGAAAGGGATTACACAAAAACACCTTTCTCTAGCTTCCAAATGATTACGTATACGATAAATTTGAAAACCACATTGTTTTAATCAGCTCACTAATTAATTCCTGAGCCTTGAGATGGTGACGCAACTATTACATACAAGACCTTGCAGTCGAGACGGCAGGGCTTTTGGGTTACACAACCACTATTTACCCATCGGTCAGCGGTACTCTTTGATATATACAACACTCACCGCCTTTACGCAAAGCCGCCTGCCCATAAATCAAGAGATGGTCTCCTAACTGTTCACAAGCGAACTGTCAAACGAGCAATCGATGATTGGATAAGAATCTCAAGATCTCATATAATAAGGAAAGTTTTGGAGAGGTGATATCCCCCCACCCGTCATCGGACAGAACTTTCATTGCGTTATATCATATGAGCTCCGCCTCCTCTTTCTATTCCGGAGTGACGAGATTAGACGAGAGGACGCGAGAAAAAAAATGGTCACGTGTTGGGCAAGTCGTTCGGTCGGCGAGCTTCGGTGTCTAACTATAACTCCGTACTGGCTCTAAACTATCGAACAACGGCGGACGCCCTTATGAAATACTTCTCCGACGAGCATAAAAGTGTATACTACAGAGGAGAAAAACATTATAAATATGATCTTGTTTTTGACTTTTATACATTCTTATCACAAGACATATGAAAGGTTCTAGCCAGCTTGAAGAATAAAAAGTAATGATTTTCTTTGTCTAGAACCAAGATGGCCGCCGTTGCCGGGGGCGTGACATCAGACTACTGAATCCAATTGGTCCTTTTTAAATATTTTTATTTCCGGTGGACTGAATACACAGCTGTGTTTTCAGTCCACTGGTGAACTGAACACACAGTTCCTTTTTTAAAAATATTTCTTTCTTTTTTTGTTGCAAAATCTCGAAAATTTGCAAAAAATAGCAAATTTTGCGGCCGCAAGCGATGCAAAAAACTGCCATGACAGTTAAACTAAGTACACTGATAATGTGATCTTGGGATCTACATTTGTTCCTTATATGTAGTTTGAACCATTCCTCTTACTCTTTGTCTTACTTATTCTCGTGTACTTTTGATACATCTAGACTTTTTTTAATAGTGTCTGCCGCTGAAATCACATGTGTCGCAACTGTCATAAAACCCTTTAAAATATGCACATATAAACCGCCATAAAAACAAATCGTGAACCTCAGGGGGGGGGGGGGGGGGGGGGGCACATTTAAAAGTAGTCAGGTGAGCATGTGCGAGATTACTTTTACTTAGATATTTAGAGATGATTTCCAGCACAGGTTCTCAATGATCCTCGTTGCTGGACTCAAGTGTCATCTTTGTTTCTTCCTGTTGCAGATTACCGTGAAGACAGAATGTGATTGTGATGCTAGCCTTGTCATCATAGAAGATTTCTTGGTTTTTCCAATAGCTATCCAGTCTGTTCTTGAATGAGTTAAGTGAATAGGATTCCACAGTCTGACGTCACGTCCGCCTAGCAACGAATCGGCTGGCTCTAAACAAAAAAAATCCGTGCTTGGTCCAGGCAAGGAATAATTGGAAAATCGCTCAAAAAAACAATTTTTATCTTAAATATGGTCCAGTATTTTGTACCAGATTGTCTACACCAGTCAGAGAGTCACTCCTGCAAGTTTTACAGATTTCCAAATGGACAGGCAGACAAAAAATTGAAGAAAAAGTGGACCACTTTAGTCAGGTAAGCACGCACGCCTCGTCGAACATTTGATAGAGTTCGTAGTCCAGATCTAGGTCAAGTTCTAGCTTACGTAGACCTATATTTTATGATTAAAGTGTACAATTGCACGAAATTATAAATAAAAATTCCAAACTAGGTTTTTATTGAAGTTGAAGCAAAAATGATATCTCAATCGTTTTGATGTTAAGGCTGATAAACTGAATGAAAATAAATAAATAAAATAACGCAACCTCTCCCCCCCCCCTCCCCTCACGCAGATCTCTCTCTTTCTCTCTCTCTCTCTCTCTCTCTCTCTCTCTCTCTCTCTCTCTCTCTCTCTCTCTCTCTCTCTCACACACACACACACACACACACACACACACACACACATACTTTCCTCTTTTTTTTGGAAAGTTTCTCTGATTCTCTGCCATGCCTCCCCTCCCCGACAGCCGAGGTGGCAACTCTGTGTGAACAAAGCAAGATGGCGGCAGGGACCTCTCTCCTTTACCTGTGCCCGATTGTTGACACTCCAAAGTTTCCATCACCGCACTGTCCAGTACAGTACTGACTGAAATAAAGAGAAAACGCAAGTCTTGCCACACTCAACCCCAAGATCAACTTTAACTGTGTAAATTTAAGAATTCTTATTTTTATATATACCTAGTCAAAATCATCAAAAGAAGTAATGAGGAAGTGCGACATTTTGCTGAATGTGCGATTTCATAAAAGACAGGCGAGAGACCCACCAGTAACCTAGTCTCTTGCACACCTTTGATTTATCATGCATTGAGCTGGTGTCAAACAAGATAGTCTAAAACAAAGTACTTATCAAATTAAATAATATACCCAATATGCCCAACAGAATTATTGTTTTTTTTTTTTAATCTTTTCATTTCAGGTGAAAGGACAAAAGATCCAACATCATCATCAAGAGTGTGTTCTTGTCACTTCAGAGATGGTGACAAAGCCAACCTCCCTGAATTGTTTGACAGAAATAAAAATAAATTGTTTCCATCAGAGCCAGAAAGAAAGAAAAGAAAAGTGAAAAGGAATTCCCACCCCATCTCAATTGGCACCAACATCAAGAAGTCCACCACCACCACCACCACCACTACCACCACCACCACCACCATCATCATCATCATCATCACCATCATCATCATCATCATCATCATCATCATCAGCTCAACTCTCTTCATCATCATCACAAAGTCCCACCTTTAAAAAAACCAGATTCCTCATCATCATTATTTTCCTCCTCATCATCATCCTCATTATCTTCTCCCTCATCATCATCTCAACTCTCGTCACCATCATCACAGGATTCCATCTTTTAAAAAAAAACAGATTGTAGAACAAGTGAGGATATTTTAAATAGAACAACAAATTTAATTCAAGAACAAAAAATTACAGACAAAAATAAGGAAATAGCTAGCTTTAAAAAACCCAACTAAGTTAGATTCAACGCACTTACACTGTTTCAAGCCTTACAGAAAAAGTTCTTCGAATGGAGACAGGTGTACATTCTTTTAAAATATTTAATATTATTGTTCAATATGTTGAGTGCTTTAGAGGTAACATTATTTATTATAGTAGATGGGAAGTTCAGGAAGAGACAGTTGCATTAAAAGACCAAATTTTCATTATTACACTTATGAAACTTAGACAGAACTACGCTAACCTTCATATTTCACAATTGTTTAGCGTTAGTGAAAGTACTATAACAAATATTATACAAACTTTTATTCATGTTTTACATAAGCCATACGCTTCTCTTTGAAAATGTTATGAAGGTTACATGCCCTTCTAGACATAAAAATAAACTATCAGCTCCATCATCATTTTTAAGATTTCCAAATTGCAGAATGATCATTGATTGTACAGATGACCAAATTGCTATTCCTAAAGAAATGGATAAACAACGGTTAACTTATTCTTCTTATAGGTCCATGAATTCTGTTAAAGCTCTTGTTGGTCTAAGTCCAAATGGTGTGATAAATTTTATTTCTAAACATGATCCAGGGTCTGTCTCGGATAAGGTCATTGTACAAAATTGTGGATTACTAAAACTTTTAATTTTAAGCCCTGGAGAATTAATTTTAGCAGATAAAGGTAATAAAGGTAAAACCCCATCCTGATTCAAGATATTTTACCTCAAGGAGTAACTGTAAATATCCCTCCCTTTTTACATAATAAATTTACTGAAAATGAGATTTTATTAACAAAAGAAATTGCTTCATGTAGAATTCATGTTGAGAGGGCTAATGAAAGACTGAAAAATGTTAACATCCTCTCATATATTCCAACCATGTTAAGAGAAACATCTGATATTATTTTTCAATTTGTTGCAGCACTTGTCAATCCCCAGTCTCCTCTTATTAAGGAGATTGCATTTTGTTAGCTTTGCCATTTATTTTGTACAACACACATATTTTGTTCATCGTCATCAAATCACCATTCAAAATAATGGTTTTGTAGGTCCATACATGATTTTACATGATAAACATGACAAATTATGGCATTGTTGTATCAATGTATGTTCAATGTCATTAACATTGTTAAATAAAACCACACAAATTAGTTTTGGACTGAATCAACCCAAGGCATCATCAAGATAGATCTGTGGAAGTAAAAGAATAAAAGATTCAAATTTAGAGCTGCGACCATGCTCAATAGGCAAAAAACAAACAAACTAATAAAACGTCTGTTGTGGTCTTGTGGTATGACACTCGCTTTCAGATCAGAAGGTCCTGGGTTTGGGCCTCGCTCGGCACATAGTTGAGTCCTTGGAGAAGGCTCTTTACTCACAATCTCTCACCGTACTCAGGTGTCAAATGAGTACCTGGCGTTGTCTCTGTCCGAAAAAATTGTAATATCGCCCAACAGGCATCATGTCCCGTCTTACATGTTAAATGTTGCTGTTGGCCAGGGACCCCTTGTAAAGCACTTTGAGCACATTTAGTGGATATTACGCTGTATAAAAACTCAATTAAAAAAACAAATTAAGTGATTCTTTCATTCATCTTGCTTTGTTGATAAGGGGGAAACCCGAAACGTCCATTTTATCTGTTTTCGTATATTAAATTGAAGTTCACATTCAATTTCACAATGTTATTGATTTCTTCGAGTTTCAAGCAGCAACATTTACATTACACCTTAACCCAATAGGAAGTTTAGTTTACCGTGACTAACACTGGTCTAAATAAATCCTTTATTCATCCCATAGAGGAAATTTATCTCTAGGGTCTATTCCCAGGGAAGACTGGAATAACCACGGTGCAGCGCCGCAAATTGAGCTAGGGCGAGGTGACTTGCTCAAGGCCACACAGCGCAGCGGCGGGTGAACGAACTCGGTACCTTTCGGGTACGAAGCAAAAACCGTACCGCTGATCCACGCTGCCCCACATGAAGTATGATAAAATGTCTAGCGTGATTGGTGATTGTGATGCTCATATGAGTATTATAATAAAGGTTACAACACGATACTAAATAGTATGTAGTAGACTATAGTCAATAGCAACGAAAATTAGCGAAGCAAGACTAAGACCTCAAAGACTCAAAGTCCGTGGTCCATAAGATAAAAACACAATAATTCAATGACTCCCTCTCTCTCTCCCTAACTAAAATCGGACGTAAACAGTTAAATCTTTCCATTGGATATACTAAATCTGCCTAAACTCAAAGTCCAACAGTAGTTTTACGGAGATGTGAGATTTTGAGAGTGAGAATGAGAAGACGAAATGACTTACCTTCACAGAATACTCTTTATTCTTCATGCTGGCTTGAACTTTGCCGAACATCAAGCCATCTGAGTAAGTGAAAGTCAAAACAGGACCTGACTGATGATGATTTTCACCTCGCGAGACACTTTATGCTCATTGGAGAAGTATTTCATAAGGGCGGTAATGGAAATAGAGTTCGTGTCAGCCATTTTTCTCGACTGTTTAGAGCCAGCCGGTTTGTTGCCATGCGTTGCTGCGCAGGATTACGTCACGACTTAGGAAGCCTATTAGCACTGACAACTTTCTCTGGTAGACTGTTCCACACTTGAACTTGAACCACTCTAACGCCGAAACTATGCTTGCGCACATCGAGTCTGGCCCTTTGTGTGAAAAGTTTCTTATTATAGTTGCCCCTTGTTCCTGTGCTCAGGCCAGAGTTTAAGTAGATTACCAGCTTTTTGGTCATATTTTCCATTTAACATTTTGTACACTTCAATCATGTCACCTCCTATTCTTCTATAACTTAGTGTTGGTAGTTTCAGTTTTCTTAATCTCTCTCTTCGTATGTCATCCCTTTCATACTCGAGATCTGCTTGGTAGCTCTTCTTTGGACGCCTTCTATGAGCTCAATGTGTTTACTTTTGAATGGTGCCCAGACTGAGCTGGCATATTCCAAGTGTGTTCGCACTAATGCTTTGTACAGTGGAATGAAAGTATCTTCATTTAGGTATTGAAATATTCGGCGAATTGTTGCAAACATTGCAGTTGCCTTTTTCACTTTCTCGTTGATGTGCTTTTCAAAGCTTACTTTTGTCAAGATGGAGGTGATATCCTGGTGGAGACAAAGATGATGGTGAAGATATACAAGCCAAAGTAGGTGCTCTCTTTAAGGCTGTGGCTATTCGGACTTGAACCTGAATAAAATAAAATTCTGATAGTGTTAGAAGAGCAACAATCCTTCGACAGTAAGGAAATCAGCTGTGTCAGTCTGATACCGGTAAAATAGAATTTCTTCTGAACTCTTCTGCTTTTATTCAGTTCCACCTATTGCTACTGCTCGTACTGTCTCTCTTCTGTGTTTGCGCACGTACATTCAAGTTCAGGATAGGCTACTTATGGCACGTATATTGGGGTTTGAGTCCGAATAGCCACGGGAGACTATTCAGACTCTGAGTCCGAATTGCCACTTCGTTAATTTAACGCGTTAATTTAAAGAGAAAAAAAAAAGCCTAGACAGCCATAAAATCATAAAAATATATGAAGCAGACTTTCAGGCAAAAATGCATTTATTTTTCAACACTCCTGCCTGGAACGTAAAGTTATGAGAACCGCTGAAGAAATTCACTTAAATTTACTTATTCCGTTGTTGAAAGTGACTGTGACAGCCAGCGATCGACTTCCCTTTCCAAGAACTGACACACCGACAACAACCATTCGGTATTCAGTGGGCGGAGTTACAGCTAAATTAAACTTGTCACATGACATCTATTTTTAGTTGGCAAACTTTCCACTTTTCATTGGGTACCTGCGACTTACTTACACTACCTGTCACTGTCTCACTGTGTTTCAGGATCATATTCAGAACAAGGAACTAAAATATTAATTCAACCGTAAGAAGCTTTCAATGTCAAAAATGGATGGTAAGTACGTTTTTAAAATTTGTAGATCAAAGTTGTGAAAAATGAGTCTGGAAAAAAAGACACCCCACTCTTGTTTCCTCTCACGCCTTGTCGCACCATCGGCAAGGGGTCGGACGAGGACTCTAGGCTTAGGAATGTTTTTCGGATCTCACTTTTCAATCAAAAACAACTTTTGAGACTACAAATTGGTTTGAGATCGAAGTGCAGTTTTTATAATAAGCGCTCGTAGTTTGAGATTTAAACGATCTAATAAAGTTCCTTCGTTCAAATAAAAATGTAAACACAAGTGACACTTTCCCTCTTCAGGGACAAAAGTTTTGACATTCAGCAGTTTCCACCAATGATGAATAATTCAAACAAATAAATCGCATTTAAATTTATTATTTGTAGTATTTGACAAAGGCTAAATGATTGAATTTTTGTTATGTCTAGAAAAAAAGGAAAAAATTCTTCAAAATATATCTTTGTTGTAGAGGTAGTTAATGTTGTTTGACGATTACGTTAAGAGTTTTGGTTACCGTGTTTCATTCCTCAGGGCCCAGAGCAAACTTTTTTCGTGTGCCCCAATGTTCCCAGCTTTACTTTATTCTTGCTGTCTTGTTTGATTTGAGAGCTGACATTTCCACTGATTGTTTTTGGAAAAGTTATTCTCACTCAAGCTTTTTATCTTTCTTTTGTCAAAGAAAGTGAATCAAAATGATTATGAAAAATATTCTAGGTTGCTTGCACCAAAGTTCTAATTCCTTTATTTTGGGTAAAGGTAAAAGGAGCCTCCATTTCAAACACTTTCTTTCTCGCTCGATTCCGAACTTTTAAAAAGCAGTTTTTTAAGCAACACTTGTAGCATTCCACCATATCAAAATCAACTTGGGTAAAGATCAACATGTAAGATCTGAGTCTGATAAAACCTAAATTGTTAGCCAAATTGTTATGGGCTCATTGTTATAATGGAAATGCAGTCGAACTTGTGCTCGTACCACTTGTATAGTATAACTTATAAGTAAAAGGCAGCCACATGCCATGGTGGCCAGCCTTCCTGGCTGACCATTATTTTTTTTTCTCTATTTTGTTACTGCATAAGGCAGCCACTCCGTATTGCGACCCAAACACTTATTTCTGTGACAAAAAAGCCTTTAAAGTAGACTTGTGTAAGGAAGCAGATGATAACTCTGACAAAATCAAACTCATTATTACTTGAGCTTAAAGGAGCTAGGAGTGTTACTAGTGCCATGAGACTCCAAAACAAATAACGCTCTTCCTCACACTACCTTCATGTCCTTGCAACAGTCAGGTGCAATCAATCTTTATTTCAAATTGAAAAATTACATATTAGGTAAGTTACCATCCCCCATACAAACATCTGACCACGCGGTTATTTGTACAGCTTGCGGCCACAAATAAAGGAACATTTTTGAATTGCCATTGCAACTGCAAAATCTGCACGTTTTGCAAATTTTTGACAAATTCTTTGATTCTTTTTTTTTTATTTTTGCAAAATTTGTGCTCCCCGCAGTGATGAAGATATTTATTGTAATTTTGTTTTCCCAACTTTGTGCCTGTTTCCAAATGACCATAATTTCTGGCAAAATTTGCCATTTGTTTGTCCCATAATTTTGCATAATTTTGAATTTGAAATTGCGTAATTCCACGGGGATATTTTATTACATGGGTTGCATGTAGTTATTAGTTAGGTGTGATACATACACCATATTTAGAAACCTGCAAAATTTTTGCAAAATTTACTCTTCTGCAAAATTCATAATTTTCTTTGCAAAATTTTGAAATATTTTTTGAAAAAAAACGCGGGGTCAGAAACATGCCTTTGACTTAATAAAAATTATATGTACAATATTGTATTGACAACGTGATCTTGTCAACAATCAGGTAACCATAGAATTCCAGTGGTACAAGACAGCCATCTACAGTAGAAGCCAGAGAGCAAAATATACATTTTATGGCCAGTTTAATTGATTGTCCCTATTTTTACGCCTTCTTATTTCTACAATGAGAATCCGACTCGAGTATTATATCTCTATCCCCATTAGAAAGTTTACTGTATTCATGTCCACCAGACTCCGGCTAAATGACAATTACAATGCGTTGATAAATAACGCACCTCTATCTGAAGAATCTGAATGCACTTTGAAGTCGGTTAATTTTATTGCAAAATCCTTTGAACGGTCAATACACAAATCAAAGACCAAGGACTATTTAAGATCAAATGCAGGCATTTATTCCAGTCAAACAACATTGACTGAGTTGAGTTGATCATTATAATACTCAATGGGAATTAGACATGTGATAGGTGTTTTGTTGTTTGTTTTTATTTGTTTTATGACGCCTTCAACACTATGTAGGTCATTTAAGCACCCTGTGATAAGTGTGATTGGTTGTCCCGCAAGCTCGTTGTTAGAGCACTCGCTTTGGTTCACACATAAAGGAAATGGGATTAAGCCTGAATGAAACCAAGATCATTTGTTTTACATCCCTGTCCACCCAGGAGTGATTGGGTAGTTGGGTCTGTTAGATATGGTGGAGAGTACTTTTGCAATAGACTAAAGGCATACCCAACGCGTATCCAGCACTTGCTATTGTCCGTTGAAAACAATAGAAACTTATGGCTCTGAAGGACTACCCACATGAGAGAGAGAGAGAGAGAGAGAGAGAGAGAGAGAGAGAGAAAAAGACTGGGGGGGGGGGGGGGGGATGGAGGAATAATCAGAAGCATGTAATTGATTTTGGTCGGGGCCTGGATCAGTTTTATTTACAATCAATATAACTTGTAACTCTTAGAAATATCTGTGAGAAACAGCGTTATCTCATTTGAAAATAAAATGTAATAGTAGTAATATTGCCATACAGACATCATGTGTTTCCTACGATTGTAAACACAAGAAGTAAAATCATTTCTGTCCCAGCCCCTCCCCAGCCACAACTGAACATACCGACAATGGTACCAGGACTGGTAATCTACCAGCCCCAGTCTCAGTGTGACTTTGGCCTAAGTATTAATGCTGGCTTTGGACACCCTGTAAAGCACGTTAATGGATAGTGTGCTATAGTAAATCTCAGATTTTCTTGTTTTTCTTCTTTTTTTTTCTTCTTTGCAACCAACTCCAGCATGCTGAAGATAATATCTGTTCTCTGTCGTTTAAGCTCATTATTCGTATTGCATTGATCAATACAGTGGAACCTCAGTAAACTATAATAGTGATGGTGGGACCAGCCTAAAATTGCTGTTACAACCGAATCCTGTTATAGCCGAATTTCAAGGAAAATAACGCAAACAGCCTAAATCACCATCCTTTTCTCTCTCTCTCTCTCTCTCTCTCTCTCTCTCTCTCTCTCTCTCTCTCTCTCTCTCTCTCTCTCTCTCTCTCTCTCTCTCTCTCTCTCTCTCACACACACACACACACACACACACACGCATACACACATATAACCTTTCTATATTTTCATCATCATCGTCAACATCATATTATTATTGTTGTTGTTATTATTATTATTATTATTATTATTATTATTATTATTATTATTATTATTTATTATTATTATTATTATTATTATTATTATTATTATTATTATTATTATTATTATTATTATTATTATTATTATTATTATTATTATTGTTATTATTATTATTATTATCACCATTACGGTATTGATGATTGAATAAAAGGAGATAATGATAGATAACGTTGGTGATGCAGAACATTGTAACTTCAATTCAATGTACTCCACAAGCTTTAATTAACTACAGGCTAATCTTCAATTAACATAACATATATTGTAATGAGGTTGCCCCATGAGAATTATTCCATTCTGGTATGTAGTCTAGACTGTCATTATACACCTCCTTCATCATAAAAGCTCAGTAAGATTTATAATCAAAAGCTTTTCAAGATTCCTTTGATTGCAATGCTGTACACTGACAAATCGACTTTTTCGATTTACCTGGAATATTTTTTTTTTTTGTTCAAACAATAATACTGACGCAGTAACTCAAATTGTTTTGTATTGTTTTGTTTTGTTTTCTGAAATCAGCTATTCTTTTTAAAGCCGTACAAAATGGGTTATCTTAATTTATCAATATTTGAAGTTTTAAATAAAACTGACCAATTTTTTTTCTTCTAAAGAAGCGTTTTTGGGCGATTGTTTTTTTTTTTCAGTGTTAAGAACATAAACAGAAAATCCATTCAAACAGTTCACGTCGATTCAATCGATACACATGTGTTTTCAAACAATTTCTTGTGTTGTGTTTCGTGAAAGGATAACATAATTTTTATGACGTGTCTCATTCAATGACATGCACGTATTCCCAATGGCGTCTCTAAATTGTATGCCAAATACTTTTCTCCCCTGGAAATCTGGGATGAACTCTTATTGTTTGTTGGTTTGGGTTGTTTTTGCAGGGGTTATTTGCGTGTTAATTGATAATAGTTTTAAAGGGGTATACTCTAACTCTAAGGGAAAGTTAATCACATCAAAAATTTGAAACGATAAAGCATCGACCACTACCTAACTAAGCTCCCAACTCAGCTCATAACTTTAATCGGATTCATTGTGCTAACAAATATTATGAGAAATATGCATAGGGATTGAAGTCACATTATTCGCTCTTAAAGTCATATGACTCGCTCAAATAAGTCACCACCATCATATAGGTGTATAAATCTATCGTCATCACTGTGATCAAGGTATTTTTGAGATAGGTGATAAACAGCTTGTAGTTTTCGAGTAAAGTTTCGAGATTCCAGATTCCCTTTCAGACAAGCCGCCATCATTTTCATCGGGTGTTGAATTTGAATGGTTTGAAAAATGTATTCTTTACAGTTCCTTTCTCCTTTAAACAATCCAACGACGTCATGACAATTTATTTTATTTATTTATTTATTTATTTGTGTCTGAACACGGTGCTGGAAATTCGATTTATAGACCCAAACATGAAACTTGGGTTGGTTTTTCTTCGTTATATTAGAGAATAAGTACCGTTTCTTGCATTGCAAAACACTCGACGTTCACATTTCTCATTATATTCTTTCTAAATTTACTGTTAGGGTTCCTATTCATCCCGACATAATTCCGTTTTGAGACGGTGGGTCACATTATTTTGTTTCACTGACAATTTCTAGGATCGATAGCAGAAACAAAAATATATTCTATGAAGTTGTGAAATCTCCATCAAATACGATGGTATTGTGTGTGTGTGTGTGTGTGTGTGTGTGTGTGTGTGTGTGTGTGTGTGTGTGTGTGTGTGTGTCATTTTAGTCACATAGCCGTCAGTTCTGGTGTATGCTAATTGGGGTATGACTTGGGTGGTCACTGAACCACTGACGAGATTATATCAGACTTTTCTTTTAAACTACCTGTTTTGGTTGTTTGTCCCCTCACCGTCAGTTGTGGATACATAAAGCAATTAGTGTGTTTTAATGGATGGTTTTCTTCTTTTGGAGAGAATGGTGGGGGACAACTCTCTTGTTATCAACATTTCAAAGGGATTTATGTTTTATAGGAGTGTTCAAAAACTCATATATTACATACATACACTACAGCAGCTCAAAGAAAACGATAAACCACAAACACTAAGATACCAGTCCCGTAGAGATGTGTGGGTTGTTGTAATTATGTGTATTTAATTACTAAGTCACTGATCAAGGGGCTGAAGAAAGTAAGAAATGCATTCACTCTGTGTCCAGTCGTCTCAAAACTATATAGATCTACTGTCGGGTGAATCCGATGCTTACAAACAATTGACGTTTAGCTTACATCATACACAAAGATGTTTTAAAAGACTAAAATTTACATCTTCTGTTAATAGGCAAGAAAAAACGTGACGTCACACCTACTCTTCGTGTTCCAAAATCATTCGAAGTGTGTATGTAACCAGTCCTTCGGAGGACTAATAATGAATAGGTTACATATTGAATCATAAGGTGGCATAACTATTTCAGTAGCAGGATGTATCGGCAGATTTTTAGGATTACGGGTAGTAAAAGAGCGAGGATGGATGATCTTTATTTACGACGAGCATAATAATATTTATTTAGACCAGAAAATTAGATGCCATCACTCTGAAACCAGAAGATCAATAATTCCACAAGGCAAGTATCCAGTCCTCCGGAAGAGTGGTTTTACAAGGCCAATGAGATTGGAACACTTTTTTGTACATCGCACTTTTGTTCCCTATTTTGATTTAAGTTATTGTTTTTCTTCATAATTTTTGTCCATTCCGACATAATACCCGATTTACAATGCGATTTACAGTGCGGATGAGATTTTGTCTGACACAGCAGTGCTGCATCATGATTGAATTGTCGACTTGTCCTCCAGTGTCATGACGCCAGAAGTCTAAATTGTTACGCTGAAATAATTCTCCGTCTCTTTTACATAATAATATTATATATATAATTGATCGTAATCATCTTGACAGGTTGCTGGTCTATTTTTAAATATTTATCCCAGCATTTATATAGATAGTTCGAAGATGACGTCACTCAGGTCTTTGTTATGGTTTTTTGCCATCCGCGTTTATGAGTAATGCTCACGGAACTGTATTAACGTCACTAACGATACACACAGTTTTGTGTGTTGGTCCGTTATACTTCCGGATGGCAATGTTATGAGCTTCTTAGCCAAGCGCATACTATCTATAGAGCCAGCCACCCAATGGGCATGATCTATATTACATTTCCATGTGCTCTAGGTCATTGGTAACATTGCAAAATGTGCTCAAAGTGTCCTACATAGTGAAAAGTGTCCACCGATTTTTAACTATCTAACATTACGATTGGTCATTGTGTTCAGCTTGACACATTGGCATGTTTACAATTTTCATAAACAAAGCAGCGTGTTTACATTTGTTCAGAAATGTCCAATCGTTGGACAGTAACAAATCACGTAATTGATGACTCGGTTTGACGAAAACATGAATATAGATCGCTCCCATTTGCTGTTTGTGTGGGTTAAAAAGAATAAGTATGTGTGGTGGACATGACAATTAATTTAGCATCTGGGGCCCCTGTTGGGCTTTAAAATTTTGTCATCCTTCTCCCTTGTTTACTTATTTCCGCTAATGAAAGGAAATTGAAACTATTCCGCCTCCGAACAGGACACAATAGACTAAGAGGACATATGTTTACAAAGCTAGGTATTGGAACAACCCCTTATTGCCCATGTGGAACCGACCATGAAACCACTTTACATGTGCTTATGGATTGCCCATTATACAACGTGCAACGTTCGAACCACTGGGTCACCCCTACAACACTCAACACAAAGCTCGATGGTGAGGCTGAGGACCTAAAGCGGACCACAGACTTCATAGCAGATATCGGACTGCAGCCATAGATGTCCATCAGAGGAACGAAGAAGAAGAAGAAGAAGAAACCTTTCAAGTCCCCCCAAGACTTTGTAACGTATCATTTAATATGTCATCTTTGTGAATGGCTGGAATAATAATTGTGGTCGCTGTGTTGTGTGTCGTCTGACGTCACCACTTGTGTTTGACAGTTTGACCCCTGTGTGTAAATGTCAACAGCTATCTAGACTGTTTGATGCATGTCTTTGTCTACTTCTGTCCTGCCTTTTA
Organism: Berghia stephanieae; assembly: GCF_034508935.2. Classification (NCBI taxonomy): domain Eukaryota; kingdom Metazoa; phylum Mollusca; class Gastropoda; order Nudibranchia; family Aeolidiidae; genus Berghia; species Berghia stephanieae. Next base: position 128,903,113 of record NC_088360.1, on the reverse strand, counting down.
TGTGGGGTCGGTCGAGACGCTATTGATGCTATAGGTAAAATGCTTACAACATCCGCCAGCCGGTATAAATACAAACACAGAAAATGGGTAACCTTAAATTTAACCGTTCATAGTCTGATTTATAATGATGCTATGTGTTTACTTAAAATACTCACAGCATCCGCCAGCCGGATATTGGGTACGTACAAAAACACAAAACTATGTTTTATTAAACGTTTATAAATAGTTTAAAGTTGACGTCACTCGGGTCTTTATTATTGCTTTTTGCCATCCCCGTTTATGAGTAATTCTCACTAAACAGTGCTAACCAGACTATAAACGTTCAAGATTACACATAGTTTTGTGTATTGGTCCGTTATACTTCCGGATGGCAATGTTGTGAGCTTCTTAGCCAAGCGCATACTATCTCTTGATAGAACGAAATTGTCGTCACTTTGTTTTTGTTTTTAGCCCGCCATTTTTATGAGTAGTTTTCACTAAATTGTATCAATCAGACTATAAACTGTCAAGGATACACACAGTTTTGTGTGTTGGTACGTTATATCCGAGGGGCGGAATGTTGCGAGTAAATTATCTTAACGGACTTCATCAATAGTCTGATAAAAAATAGTTAGAACTACTCATAAAAATGGGACTGTCCCCATTTAGCAATATGTAGGGGGGGGGGGGGGGAATAAAAACATGAATTAAAAAAAAAAGTTGGATCATTTATGATTACGGCAATGGCCCTTGCATGTTCTAGAATTATGATTTTTTGACTAGTAAATTAAAGCAAGGAAGTAAAATTCCTCAGGTAACAGTCCAAACATACTGCTGTTTTGGGTCGTGACGGTATTGTGCCTCAGGGTGTCCCGTTTTAGCTCTTTGAAAAGTTGGCCGCTATGAAGTGCTAATAAATGAATTTGAATTTTACTATAACATTTTAGTTTTAAAATTCAAATCACGCCGAAGATGGTCATGGTCGACACGTCTTATTTGCAGGCCTGATAAATCACATAGTTTTGGACTCATTGTCTTAATGGAAATGCTGTCAAACAAACGCAAAATATTGTCCATTACAATAATGTTAAATCAAGCCAATAATTGCGTTCGGTTAACAGACCTGCAAATCCGTGCACATCGGTCATGATCCATACTATTTGTGTATTTCAAACCCATACCATAGGCAACTTCAGTTCATTCCTGTTACCCGAAACATTCAGCCCCTCATATCCTTGGCACTACTCTTAATTTTGACAACACATGCTGTCGAAGTATATTATTGATTTTATGCGTTTAGGTAATATACCCACAACATCGTCATCCAAATTGAAACCTACCAACATATTAAACTGCGTTTTTGTCTGATTGGTTGGTATACTTTAGTAAGAAGAGATCACTAACAGGCTGTCTAAAAAAACTAACAAAGAGCTGAATGACGTCACCTTCGTTCCTTGAGGGTCCTCTCATTGATATGTCAAAATATGATAAATAGATGCTTTGCGCTTGGCTAAGAAACTCATAAGATTGCCATCCGGAAATATAACTGACCAATGCACAAAACTATGAATAATCTTGCACGTTTATAGTCTGGTTAATACAGTTTAGTGAGAATTACTCATACAAATGGATGGCAAAAAAAAAAATATAAAAAAAAAAAAACAAACCAATAACAAAGACCCGAGTGACCTCAACTTCGTTCTTTCTGTACTCACAATCCGAGCTGATTGATTTGTCTGCGGGGCTTGTTGTAAAAAAAATTAAAATTAAAATTGAGCTTTATATAGGGCAATATCCACTAAATGTGTTCAAAGCGCTTTACAAGGGGTCCCTGGTCAACAGCAACATTAAACATGCAGGGCGGAACATAACGCCTGTTAGGCGATATTACAATTTTTCGGACAAAGACAACGCTGTTAACGGCCAGGTACTCATTTTACATCTGAGTACGTTGAGAGAATGTGAGTAAAGAGCCTTTTCCAAGGACTCAACTATGCGCCGAGCGCGAGGCTCGAACCCAGGACCTTCCGATCCGAAAGCGAGTGTCATACCACTAGACCACATAGCCGCGCTTATGGGTGCTTATGGTGTGTATTTTGCTCCTCCACTGCGGACCTGCAATATTTGCGGGGAAATAAAGACTATTACGATCACGCACTCATCTATTATTATTATTATTATTATTATTATTATTATTATTATTATTATTATTATTATTATTATTATTATTATTATTTATTATTATTATTATTATTATTATTATTATTATTATTATTATTATTATTATTATTATTATTATTATTATTATTATTATTATAATTATGGAAATTTAAATAGATCGAGACGAATCTTCTGGGCCATCAACGATCAAAATCGGTTCGGTGATAAAATCTGTAGAGGTGTGTGTAAATGAATCTTGTAACATCTTGTCAGATGGCGATTCCCATCAGATGACCGATCATTATGCCCTAGCAGATTTTATAAATAGTCATTTGAGTCGAAGGATGATAGAATTGCCCTTTATTTATATTTAAAGGGTTTGCAAGTTGCTCATAACTGTAAAAAAAATAGTTTTATAATTTTTAGATTTGCAAGTAATTTTGTGCTCGTTTGCAAAAATTTACATGGGCTGGAGGGAACAATTTTGACCCCAACCCTTTTTAAAAAAAGATTATATCAAAGAATACGGATGTTATTAACTGTGTTGTATTTAGTTATCTTTATCAATATTGTGTTCCGTTATCAGATTGTGTGTACAATCACGGTGCTTTCAACTTTGATAGTTGTTAAAACACATAAATTTCTCTGTGTTCCAGGCTTGCCAGTTTTGGCAATTTTTATTGCCATATTACCCGTCCCCCTTCCTCCTCCCAACCCCCTCCCCCCCCCCCCCCCAAAAAAAAAAAAAAAAAGAAGAAAAATACGTGTCAGTTTTTCAATGTTTTGACATGAAGAAATTGAATTTGCAGGGCTGCTAAAAAGCATATTTGTATGATTTTTTTCACATTTGCAATATTGTATGCTTTTCCCGTCAGATCGTACTTTTTTCATGAGAATCAATACTTAACATTCTAATATATAATTGTTTTAATTCTGTTTCTCATAAGATGTCTCAACATTCTTCATACTTCCTGCAATATATGTTTTAATGATTAATTGTTGTTTGATAGATTTAAGGGGTTTTATTTGCATTGCTTCAGCATCAGATTTCACCCTCACAAAATTGATACAGGCAATGAAATGATCAAATCTTACTCTTTTTGAAAAGCACTATTAAGCTATCTCTTGTGTTGAGGTTGGCAACCTGTGGTGGGGTTTTGTGCTTGTTGTGGGTACGAGTCCAAACGATAAGCTCAATGGGCTGGGTTAGAACCTAATATGCGCGCTATGGCTATCGCTATCAGCTGCGCCACTCCACCCACACCACAAATGGCTCAGTTTAATCTAGGGGTAATCTAATACCCTCAATAGAACTTGTAAATTGGACTGAAGTTTCAATTATTTTTTTTTCACTTTATGTTCAGCTTCAAATTTACCCCGTTCTGAAACAATGGGTCACATACATAAAATTCGGGAATCTCAGTTGATAGAGCACTCCTCTCACACGCAAAGAGGCTGGGATCTATTCCATGTGAAGTCGAACCCTTCACCCCCACCCAGAAGTGATTGGGTCTGTTAGATCTGCGATAATTACTTTGCGATAGACAAGCGTTCTATCAATAGGTTTACAATCAATTGCTATTGTCTGTTTATCTTGTGTCTTAGAGCTTTTAATGACACTTTAAAATATATATTATATATAGTATAACAACATTCCATGATGGGACACGCTTGGGGCAGATGTAACCTCGGATTCTATTTCCTGGTAGTGGAAGGCCGTACAAGGAAGTCAATTATTACATACAGCTTAGTTAGAGGCTTGTTGTAAAAATTGTTGGGAAATGCAGTCAAAAACACTTAAACCGAAAGCTGACGAAATGTTGTCAATTGTCTTTCTCTTTGTTGCTCACAATCTCTGTATGGTTTGGAAGCGTAAAACTTCTTACTTGAAGACACTGTGAAATCTAATAAAATGTGGCCTTGTTTTGCTTGTTTTTGTTTTTTGTTGTTTTTTTGTTTTTGTTTTTGTTTTTTTTGTTTTGTTTTAGGCGCCGGGGGTCCTTGATATAGTTAAAGATTAAAACAAAAAACAACAACAAAAGAGTGATTTTCGTGTGTGTGTGTGTGTGTGTGTGTGTGTGTTGTGTGTGTGACTACCCAGTCAGAACCTCGACTCTAGTCAAGTCTCAGAGTTCGAGTTCTGCTCTGAACGGTGCAAAGTTAAGTTCTTGAAAAAAGGTCTTTACTCTTGCCACACTCGGGTTAAAATGAATTCCTGGCCGTTAACAGCGTTGTCTCTGTCGGAAAAAAATTGTAACATCGCTTAACAGGAATTATGTCTCGTCTTACATGTTAAGTGTTATTGTTGGCTTGTGACCCCGTGTAAAGCGCGTTGAGCACGTTTTATAGATATTTCGCTCTTTCTTAAATGCTCTACTTTTTTATTTTATTATTTTTACCCACAGTTGTTTTATTTATGTTTTTTTTTTCATTTCTTCTCTCTCCTCTCTCTCTCTCTCTCTCTCTCTCTCTCTCTCTCTCTCTCTCTCTCTCTCTCTCATCTTCTTCTCTCTATCTCTTCTTCTATCTATCTATCTATCTATCTATCTATCTATCTCTCTCATCTATCTATCTATCTCTCTTCATTCTATCTATCTATCTCTCTCTCTCGCCCCCCCCCCCCCCCCTTTTTTTTTTTTTTTTTTAAATTTTTTTTTTTGCATTGAAATAGGTACATCGGTAATTCGAGAAAATTACAATACCCATGCCTAGTGCCTGATTTCGTTCTCAAACTAACTGTAGTCATCACGCTATCAAAACATGCCTAAAACGATTTCGATGACTTCATCCTTTTAATTCCCGTTTAACAGGATTTTACTGTACCTGTATGGATTTTGTTTTGTTGGGTTTTTTTTCAATTTTTTTTTCAAAATTTTTTTCCTCATCCGCCTTAGGTTTTGTATTTTGTTTATTTTTATTGCATGGCATGGTTGAAGGTGACAGTGTTTTATCATTGTTTTAATCTCTCTTTCAGAACATTACCTGCCTTGACTGGAATCGACGAAAATCCAGGCGCGTGCTGGAGTGAGAGATTATGAGTGAGTGAGTTCTCGAGGGTGCACATAAGGTGTCGAGGAGTCGCGGTGCTTACAAGAGGGTGGCGAGATGGACTGTAACGTGAATCGAGTGCATGGACTTACTATTAGCTAATTGGTGCTATTGTGCTATTTCGTCTAAATCCTTGTTTTTTAAAAAAATCATTTTAGCCAGAAAAAAATACTTCAAATATCAATCGGTTAAAATGATTCTCCGCTGGCTGAAATCCTTAAAACCTGATACTTATTTTAAAATCTTAAGGGTTTGAGCTTTTTTGACAAGTTTTGGGTCATTTTACTGTATTAATATTTGAATTAAAAGTTTTCTGGCCAAAATGAAAAAAAAAAATCCCCCCCAAAAATTGAAGAAAAAAATTGTTTTGTGAGTGGGAGACAGCGTAGCAACTGACAGGTTAAATCACAATAATGATGCATCATTACACTCACTGGCTTGGATGATAACGCGAGTGTGTGTGCGTCTTCTATGATTGTAGCGTTGTTAGTTATTGTTGATGTGATGTAGAGAGCTGCTCATGCTGTGAGTAGATGGACGCCGGTAACAGGAACCGCCACTAGACTATCACCATAGATAGCAGCAGCACACTTGAATAACGTGCCTTGTTGCATGTACGTACGGGCATCATAGATTTTGTACTACAATAAATTATAGATGTTCAACGATCGTCTATTGTTTGTGCATCATTGAATTAAGAACATAAATGTCTCTTCTAGTGAAGATTGTTGTGTCACAATTGTGACAATGCATAAATTGCTTATTTCCGTAAGTTCTTGTAATTCCCGAGCTTTTAAGTGCACAATATATAAGTATACCAAATAGGGAGCGTCCAATAGTAAAAATAGTGTTCCATGAAGCTCTTCATTTTACATAATATTATATTGTTGGTTCAGAGAAGTGCATGTCCGATACTTGACACAGTGAAGTGATGATTTGACCCAGTGAAGTGATGGTTTGTTTATAACTAACTTCATTCATTATAAAATAATCGTCAACTCCAATTTCATTATTCGGATGACAACTTGATAAAATTCTAGTTGGACAAGTTTTATTGTTACCGACGATGTTAAAAAAAAACAAACTATTGTGACAGAGATATCTTATCGTACCTTCTTAAAGCATAACTAGGATAATGTATATCCTTCCAATGCCTTAAACACGACGTGTACTTATTTTGCAGGTCCGATAACCAAAATAGGGAAGAAAAGTGTGTTGTAAAAAACAAAAAACAGAAAAAAAAACTGGTTCCTATTTCAGTTGAAATGTAAAACCACTCTTTCGGAGGACTGGATACATACCTTGTGTAATTTATTTTCCGGTGTCAGAGTGATGTTATCTTATTTTCTAGTCTAAATATGCTTGATGTCAATAAAGTTCATCCAACCTCGTGTTTTACGTCCCGTTTTCCTAAAATTCTGCACATACATCCTGCTACTGAAACTTGTATACTACCTTTATGTAACCTATTCATTATTAGTACTCCGGAGGACTGGTTCCATACACATTCCCAAGGATTTAGGAACCAAAAGAGTAGAGGGTTAGATGTCACGACTTTTCTTCCCTATTGTTATGGGCTCATTATTTTAACGGAAATACTCTCAAACCAACGCGGAAATGTTATCCAGTCCATTACAACAATGTTAAATCAAGCCCATAATTGCGTTCAGTTATCAGACCCACATGCATGTGCACGTCGCTTAAACATGACATGATATTGAAACAATCTTAATAGATTAAATCTCATTTGAGACCCAGCGTCTCAAAAAGATATGTTTATAGTGATATTGATACTGAAAATTGTGTTTATAGTCAAACGGATGAAACTGTTTAAGTTTTATTTTTTATTGAGTAGTATAAATACTGATGCTATGCGTTTAGTTTAAATATCCATAACATCCGCCAGCCGGATAGAGCGATATAACGCACCAACATAAAAAACTATATGTAACCTTCAACGTTTATGGTATGCTTAATTCAATTTAGTGAGAACTACTCATAAAAATAGCTGGCTAAAAGCAATAACAAAGGGATGAGTGACGTCAATTTCGTTCCTTCTGTAGTACCATGTCGTGTAAAAAAACCGACGTTTCATATTTCTGATCATTTTCACTTTGATTTTACTTTTTGGCACCCGCTTCACCCAAACATAATATCGTTTTGAGACGGTGAGTCACATTTGTTTGCAGGCCTGCAAACCACCTACTTGAAAATTTAAAATTTCGTAGGTTTTAATATATAAAAATAGTGGTCGCTAAAGTTAACTTTATAGTTAACTTTATATATCAACAATTTACCATCACAGGGATTAAATAGCACTTCAAAATCCTTTAAAATTTGTGGTCTGGCGTCAACTTTCATTTTCAAAAAGTTTAAGAGATGCTCATGAAGTTCTAAAATTGAAGCCAAAGTTTCTTGATATTACGAATTTTTCGTAGTAAAAGGCAGGTCTGAAAGTTTTTGATTATGACAAATACTAATCACAATATTTGCACCTTAATGATTTCAATTCTTTTTCGATCAATTTCTTGAAGTAGTCAAAAGTACCAGCTTGGGAGAGGGGGCGTCCGAATTGAGTGCTATTCCAAATGTTAACTACGCGAAGAAAAATAATGAATTATGTCTAAAGTTAGTTCTGCACCTTGAAATTATAAATGTTAGATTTATCACCTTTTGTAATAACATGAAATGAAGTGAGTAGAGAAGTACTAGAAGGGGATATAGGCTATAATATGTAGTGTAAAACTTTTTGCAATGATGGGAAAGGAGCTCGGGATCACTCACTTTATTACATGTCATTATTAATCAGTGCTGATGGTTTTCCTCGTATCCACGGAAATCCACGGTTTTGGAGTCAAAGGAGCCCCCCCCCCCCCCTCCCACTTTACACACACACACACACACACACACACACACATCAATGTATTGGCAGTGAGAGAGTTGGTGTGTGGTGGAATTTACAGGTGCAATTTTTCACTCTTCAGAAGTTAGCTAGTGTAACAATGATAATTTATCATCTCAATTTCTCTTAAGGTGGGGGTAATATGGAGCTTATAGGCAATTGTTCAAAATGTTCCTCCTTTTTCACTTTTTGTTACCATCCGCATTGATTAATGTGTAATTACCTACCCCACTTACTTTCTGAATTTATATTCACCTCTTGTAAATTTAGTGTGGATAAAAACTGCCATTTCAACAATACCGTGTCTATTTCACTGGGATTACAAGACGACTTTGGTGGTTGAAAACATTTCCGGTTATCGGAGAGAAGAGTGACGCCATTATTACGTCATTAAAGTTGGATTGGATGTGGATTTGGATTGTGGATTGATCTGTCACTGAGGGCAAAGGAAGGAGACCGGGAAGTGGGCAGGGACAATGGCGGTAAGTACAATATTTTTTATATTTTTATTTTAACTATGGTGATGGTAGTAAGAAGTAGGTAGTAACAATATTGATGATGATGATGATAGTAGTAGTAGTAGTAGTAGTTAGTAGTATGTAGTAGTATAGTTTTAGTAGTATTATAGTATGTAGTATATTTTATATTTTACTTTACTATGGTGATGGTAGTAAGAAGTAGGTAGTAAAATATTGATGATGTGATGATGATGATAAGTAGTAGTAGTAGTAGTAGTAGTAGTAGTAGTAGTAGTAGTAGTAGTAGTAGTAGTAGCAGTAGTAGTAGTAGCAACAACAACAACAACAATAACAACAACAACGACAGTAACAGTAGTAGTCTTTTTCTGAACTATTCGTAGCTTTACTGTTATGCAGGTTACCGAAGCTAGAGCTGTATCGGGTGTCCTCTCATAACCGATTGTCCGCGAAAAATGTGGAAACGGATAGTACTCAACGAACATTTTTTTTTTTGTTTCGATCGTGCGATAAACGGCCAATCATTTCTTACCCGTCATCTCTAAACGATATCATATCGGCAAAGGTCGGGCAAGGAAAAGTGAATTTAGAACTAAAATGAGAAGAAATGCGAACTCAATGTAAAACATTGTATTTATTCTCCGCTATAACGATAGAGAGTAACCTCATATTTTATATAGCTATGCGGATATAAATTTATTTTCCAGCACTTAGTACATGCCCACATAGTACCGCGTTGAGACGGTAAGTCACATTTATCCACAACTGATTCATTGAATTGATTCACTGATTGAGGGATTTATCTATCCCCCCCGCCCCACCAAAGTGTAAAGCTAGATTAAATGTACAATTTTTGAACTTATAGTGGTTTTCGACATCGATTTCTTGGCCATAGCACGACTTAAGGAGTGTGTTATTAAGAACGAGTGCCGAAAACAATATGGGTTCAAAAATTACGTTGTTACACCTCCCATTAAAAAATAACAGTCAAAGACGAGTGCCGAAAACCAATACAGATTCAAAAATTACGTTATTATACCTCCCATTAAAAAAATAACAGTCATCAAAGATACTCTGGAATAAGTTCCGAAGTTGTGTAATTATTTAATGGAAAATTTATTAAGAGGATATAACATTAATAGACAAACCGTTTGCTTGTAGTGTTGCGCAGCCCGAAACGTTCCGTATTTGTTTGTTTTTTTTTTGTTTTTTTTTTTGCTTTGTTTTGAAGCTGTTATATTTATTTTTGTTCTTTATTTTTTACAGTCCACAGCTTCTAGCAGCTTAGTATCACTGACTTAAGTCGAGAATAGTTGGGGTGCTAGCGTTTTGTCAGTGCGATAAATTGCGTTAAGGCAGAAGGAAAAAAGCAGAAAGTCGAGTGTGTGGGAAAATTATGAAGGTAACTGATTGACCTCAATCAAACCCAGGTAAAACGATTGGTGTGTGTGTGTGTGTGTGTGTGTGTGGTTGTGTGTGTGTGTGTGTGTGTGTGGGAGGCGGGTGGGGGGTAGTATTATCGGTATGATGATAATACTATGGGAAAAGAAAGGTAGAAATACATTGGGTTCTTAAAAAAGGTTGGCTCTGTTTTTGTTTTTTTTTTTGTTATTTTTCTGTCGCACTCTACTTTCATTTAAAACAAATATTTTCCCATGCTTTTAGTTTGAGCGAAATCATATAAAGAGGTAGTAGGTAGTACACGGGGGGGGGAGAAGATATCATTAAATTTATCTTAGTGTCGATTGTATCTTATCAAATATCACGTGTTTTTAACGATTCTTTATCACGATTAGATAGTTGTCATTTGTATTTTAAGTTACCTATAGCCTAGGGTTTTTTTTTTTTTTTTTAATAGATACAATATTGTGCGTTTTCACGGATTTGATTTACCACTCACTGTGCTTGTTTGTAAATGTTTGTACGTATCTATTTGTTCATTTCATAACGTTTAATCTGTTCCCCGAGTAGGCCACACGGAACCATATTTCCATTTCATACATTACCAGTCCCTTGTTAAGCGTCCTTTTGTATTAACCCTCTTACAAATAATCAACTCATTCACCCCGGAGTCGAGTGGGGAAACGTGTTTAAAGTGCATTCCCAAGGACGCAACATCGGGACCAGAGTTTTCCATGATCAATGCCACCCATCCGACCACTAACTATACTTAAAATTGCTTAACTTCAAAATGGGACACCGCCCTGCTCAACCCTATAGCTCAGTTGGTGGAGCACTCGCTTTACTCGCAATGCGACATGAATCAATCCCGGGTGTAGTCGAGAACTTTTCTTCCTTATCTTCTCCCTCTGCCCACACAGCATTGATTGTGTAACTGCGTCCAGTCCAGAAGATAATCAGCCTTTTCTTGTGTCCGTTTAATGCTATAGAAACCGGTATAAACCCCGGCTTCGTGAGTCCTATGGCTCTAATGCGACGTGCATGCACTTATTTGCAGGTCTGATAACCCACTTCATTATTATTGTTATGGAAATCTCAAAAAATGACTCAACATATTGTCCATTACAACCGATTTCAGACCTGCATATATATTATATATATATATATATATATATATATATTATATATATATATATATATATTAATATATATATATATATATATATATATTATATATATATAAACGTCAGATTTTGACCATTATTTCAATTTTTATCATGGAAATTACGCCAAGATTAAACCGATTTTGGACTCTCCTTCACTTTTGATTTGTAAGTTTTTCTGGCCTAAATTTTAAATTTAAAAAATAAATGAATCTGTATTTTGTGGCGTTAGACAAGACGTCACCTGCGTGTTATCAACACATTTTATCAGGTAATATTTATATTAGTACAGAAACCAACAGCTGGGAAATTCAACGCCTCCGGATTGAAAGAAAGACCTACTTTCTATACCAGCGTGTGATTTTTTTATATATATATATATATATTTTTTTTTATAAAGTAATAAACGTTCTTCGGAAGCATTGGAACTTGGATAAGCTCCAGTTTTATCTACTAATTGGATCTGGGGATGAGAGGTGAGGAGTTGAGGGAATGTGGGAAGGATTTAGAGAGAGGGTGGGGGAGGGAGTGGATTAAGGGATATATGGAGAGGGTGGAGGAGCGGTGGATGTGTTGTAATGATAACTGTAAAAATGCTAATGAAAAAGTGGAAATGGAATGGCTTCGGCTGAAAACAGTGCAAACAATAGGCGTTTCGGGTGCAAACTCTTCGTCAGCAAAACAATAAACAGGAACTTCAAAAACAAACAAACAAAGAATTAGTGAGAATTGTAGCGTATGATCCCACGCACTCTAATGATAACTGTGACACTGCACACGGATACTATGAAATATTTTCTATTTTTTTTTTTTTTTTTTTTTTTTGGCCAAAGGAGAGAGCAGGGGATGGAGAAATAGAGACAGACGAGAGAAATAGAGGAGAGAGAGAGAGAGAGAGAGAGAGAGAGAGAGAGAGAGAGAGAGAGAGAGAGAGAGAGAGAGGTGGTAGGCGTTAAACTAGTCAAAGTTTATATCCGGCGGGCAATTATTTATATGTTTGTACGTAT